>NW_027473062.1:0-83010 GCF_030347505.1 Rhynchophorus ferrugineus
TAATGCAATTTCGCAACCGGCAAGTAATTAGCATGCCGAATATCACTTGGAATGTGAATTGGGACGAAATCGCCAATAGATAAGACCATTTTACAATTTGGGCCCAAGTTAGAAGCAGAGCCTAAGGTGTAAATTATCGATAGTCCATATCTCGGAAACTATAAGAGATAATGCAATTTGGCAACCGGCAATGTAATTAGCATGCCGAATATTACTTGGAATGTGAATTGGGACGAAATCGCCAATAGATAAGACCATTTTACAATTTGGGCCCAAGTTAGAAGCAGAGCCTAAGGTGTAAATTATCGATTAGTCCATATCTCGGAAACTATAAGAGATAATGCAATTTGGCAACCGGCAATGTAATTAGCATGCCGAATATTACTTGGAATGTGAATTGGAACGAAATCGCCAATAGGTAAGACCATTTTACAATTTGGGCCCAAGTTAGATGCAGAGCCTAAGGTGTAAATTATCGATAGTCCATATCTCGGAAACTATAAGAGATAATTCAATTTGGCAACCGGCAATGTAATTAGCATGCCGTATATTACTTGGAATGTGAATTGGAACGAAATCGCCAATAGATAAGACCATTTTACAATTTGGGCCAAGTTAGAAGCAGAGCCTAAGGTGTAAATTATCGATAGTCCATATCTCGGAAACTATAAGAGATAATGCAATTTGGCAACCGGCAATGTAGTTAGCATGCCGAATATTACTTGGAATGTGAATTGGAACGAAATCGCCAATAGATAAGACCATTTTACAATTTGGGCCCAAGTTAGAAGCAGAGCCTAAGGTGTAAATTATCGATAGTCCATATCTCGGAAACTATAAGAGATAATGCAATTTGGCAACCGGCAATGTAATTAGCATGCCGAATATTACTTGGAATGTGAATTGGAACGAAATCGCCAATAGATAAGGCCATTTTACAATTTGGGCCCAAGTTAGAAGCAGAGCCTAAGGTGTAAATTATCGATAGTCCATATCTCGGAAACTATAAGAGATAATGCAATTTGGCAACCGGCAATGTAATTAGCATGCCGAATATTACTTGGAATGTGAATTGGAACGAAATCGCCAATAGATAAGACCATTTTACAATTTGGGCCCAAGTTAGAAGCAGAGCCTAAGGTGTAAATTATCGATAGTCCATATCTCGGAAACTATAAGAGATAATGCAATTTGGCAACCGGCAATGTAATTAGCATGCCGAATATTACTTGGAATGTGAATTGGAACGAAATCGCCAATAGATAAGACCATTTTACAAATTGGGCCCAAGTTAGAAGCAGAGCCTAAGGTGTAAATTATTGATAGTCCATATCTCGGAAACTATAAGAGATAATGCAATTTCGCAACCGGCAATGTAATTAGCATGCCGAATATCACTTGGAATGTGAATTGGGACGAAATCGCCATTAGATAAGACCATTTTACAATTTGGGCCCAAGTTAGAAGCAGAGCCTAAGGTGTAAATTATCGATAGTCCATATCTCGGAAACTATAAGAGATAATGCAATTTGGCAACCGGCAATGTAATTAGCATGCCGAATATTACTTGGAATGTGAATTGGAACGAAATCGCCAATAGATAAGACCATTTTACAATTTGGGCCCAAGTTAGAAGCAGAGCCTAAGGTGTAAATTATCGATAGTCCATATCTCGGAAACTATAAGAGATAATGCAATTTGCCAACCGGCAATGTAATTAGCATGCCGAATATTACTTGGAATGTGAATTGGAACGAAATCGCCAATAGATAAGACCATTTTACAATTTGGGCCCAAGTTAGAAGCAGAGCCTAAGGTGTAAATTATCGATAGTCCATATCTCGGAAACTATAAGAGATAATGCAATTTGGCAACCGGCAATGTAATTAGCATGCCGAATATTACTTGGAATGTGAATTGGAACGAAATCGCCAATAGATAAGACCATTTACAATTTGGGCCCAAGTTAGAAGCAGAGCCTAAGGTGTAAATTATCGATAGTCCATATCTCGGAAACTATAAGAGATAATGCAATTTGCCAACCGGCAATGTAATTAGCATGCCGAATATTACTTGGAATGTGAATTGGAACGAAATCGCCAATAGATAAGACCATTTTACAATTTGGGCCCAAGTTAGAAGCAGAGCCTAAGTTGTAAATTATCGATAGTCCATATCTCGGAAACTATAAGAGATAATGCAATTTGGCAACCGGCAATGTAATTAGCATGCCGAATATTACTTGGAGTGTGAATTGGAACGAAATCGCCAATAGATAAGACCATTTTACAATTTGGGCCCAAGTTAGAAGCAGAGCCTAAGGTGTAAATTATCGATAGTCCATATCTCGGAAACTATAAGAGATAATGCAATTTGGCAACCGGCAATGTAATTAGCATGCCGAATATTACTTGGAATGTGAATTGGAACGAAATCGCCAATAGATAAGACCATTTTACAATTTGGGCCCAAGTTAGAAGCAGAGCCTAAGGTGTAAATTATCGATAGTCCATATCTCGGAAACTATAAGAGATAATGCAATTTCGCAACCGGCAATGTAATTAGCATGCCGAATATTACTTGGAGTGTGAATTGGAACGAAATCGCCAATAGATAAGACCATTTTACAATTTGGGCCCAAGTTAGAAGCAGAGCCTAAGGTGTAAATTATCGATAGTCCATATCTCGGAAACTATAAGAGATAATGCAATTTGGCAACCGGCAATGTAATTAGCATGCCGAATATTACTTGGAATGTGAATTGGAACGAAATCGCCAATAGATAAGACCATTTTACAATTTGGGCCCAAGTTAGAAGCAGAGCCTAAGGTGTAAATTATCGATAGTCCATATCTCGGAAACTATAAGAGATAATGCAATTTGGCAACCGGCAATGTAATTAGCATGCCGAATATTACTTGGAATGTGAATTGGAACGAAATCGCCAATAGATGAGACCATTTTACAATTTGGGCCCAAGTTAGAAGCAGAGCCTAAGGTGTAAATTATCGATAGTCCATATCTCGGAAACTATAAGAGATAATGCAATTTCGCAACCGGCAATGTAATTAGCATGCCGAATATTACTTGGAGTGTGAATTGGAACGAAATCGCCAATAGATAAGACCATTTTACAATTTGGGCCCAAGTTAGAAGCAGAGCCTAAGGTGTAAATTATCGATAGTCCATATCTCGGAAACTATAAGAGATAATGCAATTTGGCAACCGGCAATGTAATTAGCATGCCGAATATTACTTGGAATGTGAATTGGAACGAAATCGCCAATAGATAAGACCATTTTACAATTTGGGCCCAAGTTAGAAGCAGAGCCTAAGGTGTATATTATCGATAGTCCATATCTCGGAAACTATAAGAGATAATGCAATTTCGCAACCGGCAATGTAATTAGCATGCCGTATATTACTTGGAATGTGAATTGGAACGAAATCGCCAATAGATAAGACCATTTTACAATTTGGGCCAAGTTAGAAGCAGAGCCTAAGGTGTAAATTATCGATAGTCCATATCTCGGAAACTATAAGAGATAATGCAATTTGGCAACCGGCAATGTAGTTAGCATGCCGAATATTACTTGGAATGTGAATTGGAACGAAATCGCCAATAGATAAGACCATTTTACAATTTGGGCCCAAGTTAGAAGCAGAGCCTAAGGTGTAAATTATCGATAGTCCATATCTCGGAAACTATAAGAGATAATGCAATTTGGCAACCGGCAATGTAATTAGCATGCCGAATATTACTTGGAATGTGAATTGGAACGAAATCGCCAATAGATAAGGCCATTTTACAATTTGGGCCCAAGTTAGAAGCAGAGCCTAAGGTGTAAATTATCGATAGTCCATATCTCGGAAACTATAAGAGATAATGCAATTTGGCAACCGGCAATGTAATTAGCATGCCGAATATTACTTGGAATGTGAATTGGAACGAAATCGCCAATAGATAAGACCATTTTACAATTTGGGCCCAAGTTAGAAGCAGAGCCTAAGGTGTAAATTATCGATAGTCCATATCTCGGAAACTATAAGAGATAATGCAATTTGGCAACCGGCAATGTAATTAGCATGCCGAATATTACTTGGAATGTGAATTGGAACGAAATCGCCAATAGATAAGACCATTTTACAAATTGGGCCCAAGTTAGAAGCAGAGCCTAAGGTGTAAATTATTGATAGTCCATATCTCGGAAACTATAAGAGATAATGCAATTTCGCAACCGGCAATGTAATTAGCATGCCGAATATCACTTGGAATGTGAATTGGGACGAAATCGCCATTAGATAAGACCATTTTACAATTTGGGCCCAAGTTAGAAGCAGAGCCTAAGGTGTAAATTATCGATAGTCCATATCTCGGAAACTATAAGAGATAATGCAATTTGGCAACCGGCAATGTAATTAGCATGCCGAATATTACTTGGAATGTGAATTGGAACGAAATCGCCAATAGATAAGACCATTTTACAATTTGGGCCCAAGTTAGAAGCAGAGCCTAAGGTGTAAATTATCGATAGTCCATATCTCGGAAACTATAAGAGATAATGCAATTTGCCAACCGGCAATGTAATTAGCATGCCGAATATTACTTGGAATGTGAATTGGAACGAAATCGCCAATAGATAAGACCATTTTACAATTTGGGCCCAAGTTAGAAGCAGAGCCTAAGGTGTAAATTATCGATAGTCCATATCTCGGAAACTATAAGAGATAATGCAATTTGGCAACCGGCAATGTAATTAGCATGCCGAATATTACTTGGAATGTGAATTGGAACGAAATCGCCAATAGATAAGACCATTTTACAATTTGGGCCCAAGTTAGAAGCAGAGCCTAAGGTGTAAATTATCGATAGTCCATATCTCGGAAACTATAAGAGATAATGCAATTTGCCAACCGGCAATGTAATTAGCATGCCGAATATTACTTGGAATGTGAATTGGAACGAAATCGCCAATAGATAAGACCATTTTACAATTTGGGCCCAAGTTAGAAGCAGAGCCTAAGTTGTAAATTATCGATAGTCCATATCTCGGAAACTATAAGAGATAATGCAATTTGGCAACCGGCAATGTAATTAGCATGCCGAATATTACTTGGAGTGTGAATTGGAACGAAATCGCCAATAGATAAGACCATTTTACAATTTGGGCCCAAGTTAGAAGCAGAGCCAAAGGTGTAAATTATCGATAGTCCATATCTCGGAAACTATAAGAGATAATGCAATTTGGCAACCGGCAATGTAATTAGCATGCCGAATATTACTTGGAATGTGAATTGGAACGAAATCGCCAATAGATAAGACCATTTTACAATTTGGGCCCAAGTTAGAAGCAGAGCCTAAGGTGTAAATTATTGATAGTCCATATCTCGGAAACTATAAGAGATAATGCAATTTCGCAACCGGCAATGTAATTAGCATGCCGAATATCACTTGGAATGTGAATTGGGACGAAATCGCCAATAGATAAGACCATTTTACAATTTGGGCCCAAGTTAGAAGCAGAGCCTAAGGTGTAAATTATCGATAGTCCATATCTCGGAAACTATAAGAGATAATGCAATTTGGCAACCGGCAATGTAATTAGCATGCCGAATATTACTTGGAATGTGAATTGGAACGAAATCGCCAATAGATAAGACCATTTTACAATTTGGGCCCAAGTTAGAAGCAGAGCCAAAGGTGTAAATTATCGATAGTCCATATCTCGGAAACTATAAGAGATAATGCAATTTGGCAACCGGCAATGTAATTAGCATGCCGAATATTACTTGGAATGTGAATTGGAACGAAATCGCCAATAGATAAGACCATTTTACAATTTGGGCCCAAGTTAGAAGCAGAGCCTAAGGTGTAAATTATCGATAGTCCCTATCTCGGAAACTATAAGAGATAATGCAATTTCGCAACCGGCAATGTAATTAGCATGCCGAATATTACTTGGAGTGTGAATTGGAACGAAATCGCCAATAGATAAGACCATTTTACAATTTGGGCCCAAGTTAGAAGCAGAGCCTAAGGTGTAAACTATCGATAGTCCATATCTCGGAAACTATAAGAGATAATGCAATTTGGCAACCGGCAATGTAATTAGCATGCCGAATATTACTTGGAATGTGAATTGGAACGAAATCGCCAATAGATAAGACCATTTTACAATTTGGGCCCAAGTTAGAAGCAGAGCCTAAGGTGTAAATTATCGATAGTCCATATCTCGGAAACTATAAGAGATAATGCAATTTCGCAACCGGCAATGTAATTAGCATGCCGAATATTACTTGGAGTGTGAATTGGAACGAAATCGCCAATAGATAAGACCATTTTACAATTTGGGCCCAAGTTAGAAGCAGAGCCTAAGGTGTAAATTATCGATAGTCCATATCTCGGAAACTATAAGAGATAATGCAATTTGGCAACCGGCAATGTAATTAGCATGCCGAATATTACTTGGAATGTGAATTGGAACGAAATCGCCAATAGATAAGACCATTTTACAATTTGGGCCCAAGTTAGAAGCAGAGCCTAAAGTGTAAATTATCGATAGTCCATATCTCGGAAACTATAAGAGATAATGCAATTTGTCAACCGGCAATGTAATTAGCATGCCGAATATTACTTGGAATGTGAATTGGAACGAAATCGCCAATAGATAAGACCATTTTACCATTTGGGCCCAAGTTAGAAGCAGAGCCTAAGGTGTAAATTATCGATAGTCCATATCTCGGAAACTATAAGAGATAATGCAATTTCGCAACCGGCAATGTAATTAGCATGCCGAATATTACTTGGAGTGTGAATTGGAACGAAATCGCCAATAGATAAGACCATTTTACAATTTGGGCCCAAGTTAGAAGCAGAGCCTAAGGTGTAAATTATCGATAGTCCATATCTCGGAAACTATAAGAGATAATGCAATTTGGCAACCGGCAATGTAATTAGCATGCCGAATATTACTTGGAATGTGAATTGGAACGAAATCGCCAATAGATAAGACCATTTTACAATTTGCGCCCAAGTTAGAAGCAGAGCCTAAGGTGTAAATTATCGATAGTCCATATCTCGGAAACTATAAGAGATAATGCAATTTCGCAACCGGCAATGTAATTAGCATGCCGAATATTACTTGGAGTGTGAATTGGAACGAAATCGCCAATAGATAAGACCATTTTACAATTTGGGCCCAAGTTAGAAGCAGAGCCTAAGGTGTAAATTATCGATAGTCCATATCTCGGAAACTATAAGAGATAATGCAATTTGGCAACCGGCAATGTAATTAGCATGCCGAATATTACTTGGAATGTGAATTGGAACGAAATCGCCAATAGATAAGACCATTTTACAATTTGGGCCCAAGTTAGAAGCAGAGCCTAAGGTGTAAATTATTGATAGTCCATATCTCGGAAACTATAAGAGATAATGCAATTTCGCAACCGGCAAGTAATTAGCATGCCGAATATCACTTGGAATGTGAATTGGGACGAAATCGCCAATAGATAAGACCATTTTACAATTTGGGCCCAAGTTAGAAGCAGAGCCTAAGGTGTAAATTATCGATAGTCCATATCTCGGAAACTATAAGAGATAATGCAATTTGGCAACCGGCAATGTAATTAGCATGCCGAATATTACTTGGAATGTGAATTGGGACGAAATCGCCAATAGATAAGACCATTTTACAATTTGGGCCCAAGTTAGAAGCAGAGCCTAAGGTGTAAATTATCGATAGTCCATATCTCGGAAACTATAAGAGATAATGCAATTTGGCAACCGGCAATGTAATTAGCATGCCGAATATTACTTGGAATGTGAATTGGAACGAAATCGCCAATAGGTAAGACCATTTTACAATTTGGGCCCAAGTTAGATGCAGAGCCTAAGGTGTAAATTATCGATAGTCCATATCTCGGAAACTATAAGAGATAATTCAATTTGGCAACCGGCAATGTAATTAGCATGCCGTATATTACTTGGAATGTGAATTGGAACGAAATCGCCAATAGATAAGACCATTTTACAATTTGGGCCAAGTTAGAAGCAGAGCCTAAGGTGTAAATTATCGATAGTCCATATCTCGGAAACTATAAGAGATAATGCAATTTGGCAACCGGCAATGTAGTTAGCATGCCGAATATTACTTGGAATGTGAATTGGAACGAAATCGCCAATAGATAAGACCATTTTACAATTTGGGCCCAAGTTAGAAGCAGAGCCTAAGGTGTAAATTATCGATAGTCCATATCTCGGAAACTATAAGAGATAATGCAATTTGGCAACCGGCAATGTAATTAGCATGCCGAATATTACTTGGAATGTGAATTGGAACGAAATCGCCAATAGATAAGGCCATTTTACAATTTGGGCCCAAGTTAGAAGCAGAGCCTAAGGTGTAAATTATCGATAGTCCATATCTCGGAAACTATAAGAGATAATGCAATTTGGCAACCGGCAATGTAATTAGCATGCCGAATATTACTTGGAATGTGAATTGGAACGAAATCGCCAATAGATAAGACCATTTTACAATTTGGGCCCAAGTTAGAAGCAGAGCCTAAGGTGTAAATTATCGATAGTCCATATCTCGGAAACTATAAGAGATAATGCAATTTGGCAACCGGTAATGTAATTAGCATGCTGAATATTACTTGGAATGTGAATTGGAACGAAATCGCCAAAAGATAAGACCATTTTACAATTTGGGCCCAAGTTAGAAGCAGAGCCTATGGTGTAAATTATCGATAGTCCATATCTCGGAAACTATAAGAGATAATGCAATTTGGCAACCGGCAATGTAATTAGCATGCCGAATATTACTTGGAATGTGAATTGGAACGAAATCGCCAATAGATAAGACCATTTTACAATTTGGGCCCAAGTTAGAAGCAGAGCCTAAGGTGTAAATTATCGATAGTCCATATCTCGGAAACTATAAGAGATAATGCAATTTGGCAACCGGCAATGTAATTAGCATGCCGAATATTACTTGGAATGTGAATTGGAACGAAATCGCCAATAGATAAGACCATTTTACAATTTGGGAGCAAGTTAGAAGCAGAGCCTAAGGTGTAAATTATCGATAGTCCATATCTCGGAAACTATAAGAGATAATGCAATTTCGCAACCGGCAATGTAATTAGCATGCCGAATATCACTTGGAATGTGAATTGGGACGAAATCGCCAATAGATAAGACCATTTTACAATTTGGGCCCTAGTTAGAAGCAGAGCCTAAGGTGTAAATTATCGATAGTCCATATCTCGGAAACTATAAGAGATAATGCAATTTGGCAACCGGCAATGTAATTAGCTTGCCGAATATTACTTGGAATGTGAATTGGAACGAAATCGCCAATAGATAAGACCATTTTACAATTTGGGCCCAAGTTAGAAGCAGAGCCTAAGGTGTAAATTATCGATAGTCCATATCTCGGAAACTATAAGAGATAATGCAATTTGGCAATCGGCAATGTAATTAGCATGCCGAATATTACTTGGAATGTGAATTGCAACGAAATCGCCAATAGATAAGACCATTTTACAATTTGGGCCCAAGTTAGAAGCAGAGCCTAAGGTGTAAATTATCGATAGTCCATATCTCGGAAACTATAAGAGATAATGCAATTTGGCTACCGGCAATGTAATTAGCATGCCGAATACTACTTGGAATGTGAATTGGAACGAAATCGCCAATAGATAAGACCATTTTACAATTTGGGCCCAAGTTAGAAGCAGAGCCTAAGGTGTAAATTATTGATAGTCCATATCTCGGAAACTATAAGAGATAATGCAATTTCGCAACCGGCAATGTAATTAGCATGCCGAATATCACTTGGAATGTGAATTGGGACGAAATCGCCAATAGATAAGACCATTTTACAATTTGGGCCCAAGTTAGAAGCAGAGCCTAAGGTGTAAATTATCGATAGTCCATATCTCGGAAACTATAAGAGATAATGCAATTTGGCAACCGGCAATGTAATTAGCATGCCGAATATTACTTGGAATGTGAATTGGAACGAAATCGCCAATAGATAAGACCATTTTACAATTTGGGCCCAAGTTAGAAGCAGAGCCTAAGGTGTAAATTATCGATAGTCCATATCTCGGAAACTATAAGAGATAATGCAATTTGGCAACCGGCAATGTAATTAGCATGCCGAATATTACTTGGAATGTGAATTGGAACGAAATCGCCAATAGATAAGGCCATTTTACAATTTGGGCCCAAGTTAGAAGCAGAGCCTAAGGTGTAAATTATCGATAGTCCATATCTCGGAAACTATAAGAGATAATGCAATTTGGCAACCGGCAATGTAATTAGCATGCCGAATATTACTTGGAATGTGAATTGGAACGAAATCGCCAATAGATAAGACCATTTTACAATTTGGGCCCAAGTTAGAAGCAGAGCCTAAGGTGTAAATTATCGATAGTCCATATCTCGGAAACTATAAGAGATAATGCAATTTGGCAATCGGCAATGTAATTAGCATGCCGAATATTACTTGGAATGTGAATTGCAACGAAATCGCCAATAGATAAGACCATTTTACAATTTGGGCCCAAGTTAGAAGCAGAGCCTAAGGTGTAAATTATCGATAGTCCATATCTCGGAAACTATAAGAGATAATGCAATTTGGCTACCGGCAATGTAATTAGCATGCCGAATACTACTTGGAATGTGAATTGGAACGAAATCGCCAATAGATAAGACCATTTTACAATTTGGGCCCAAGTTAGAAGCAGAGCCTAAGGTGTAAATTATTGATAGTCCATATCTCGGAAACTATAAGAGATAATGCATTTTCGCAACCGGCAATGTAATTAGCATGCCGAATATCACTTGGAATGTGAATTGGGACGAAATCGCCAATAGATAAGACCATTTTACAATTTGGGCCCAAGTTAGAAGCAGAGCCTAAGGTGTAAATTATCGATAGTCCATATCTCGGAAACTATAAGAGATAATGCAATTTGGCAACCGGCAATGTAATTAGCATGCCGAATATTACTTGGAATGTGAATTGGAACGAAATCGCCAATAGATAAGACCATTTTACAATTTGGGCCCAAGTTAGAAGCAGAGCCTAAGGTGTAAATTATCGATAGTCCATATCTCGGAAACTATAAGAGATAATGCAATTTGGCAACCGGCAATGTAATTAGCATGCCGAATATTACTTGGAATGTGAATTGGAACGAAATCGCCAATAGATAAGGCCATTTTACAATTTGGGCCCAAGTTAGAAGCAGAGCCTAAGGTGTAAATTATCGATAGTCCATATCTCGGAAACTATAAGAGATAATGCAATTTGGCAACCGGCAATGTAATTAGCATGCCGAATATTACTTGGAATGTGAATTGGAACGAAATCGCCAATAGATAAGACCATTTTACAATTTGGGCCCAAGTTAGAAGCAGAGCCTAAGGTGTAAATTATCGATAGTCCATATCTCGGAAACTATAAGAGATAATGCAATTTGGCAACCGGCAATGTAATTAGCATGCCGAATATTACTTGGAATGTGAATTGGAACGAAATCGCCAATAGATAAGACAATTTTACAAATTGGGCCCAAGTTAGAACAGAGCCTAAGGTGTAAATTATTGATAGTCCATATCTCGGAAACTATAAGAGATAATGCAATTTCGCAACCGGCAATGTAATTAGCATGCCGAATATCACTTGGAATGTGAATTGGGACGAAATCGCCAATAGATAAGACCATTTTACAATTTGGGCCCAAGTTAGAAGCAGAGCCTAAGGTGTAAATTATCGATAGTCCATATCTCGGAAACTATAAGAGATAATGCAATTTGGCAACCGGCAATGTAATTAGCATGCCGAATATTACTTGGAATGTGAATTGGAACGAAATCGCCAATAGATAAGACCATTTTACAATTTGGGCCCAAGTTAGAAGCAGAGCCTAAGGTGTAAATTATCGATAGTCCATATCTCGGAAACTATAAGAGATAATGCAATTTGCCAACCGGCAATGTAATTAGCATGCCGAATATTACTTGGAATGTGAATTGGAACGAAATCGCCAATAGATAAGACCATTTTACAATTTGGGCCCAAGTTAGAAGCAGAGCCTAAGGTGTAAATTATCGATAGTCCATATCTCGGAAACTATAAGAGATAATGCAATTTGGCAACCGGGAATGTAATTAGCATGCCGAATATTACTTGGAATGTGAATTGGAACGAAATCGCCAATAGATAAGACCATTTTACAATTTGGGCCCAAGTTAGAAGCAGAGCCTAAGGTGTAAATTATCGATAGTCCATATCTCGGAAACTATAAGAGATAATGCAATTTGGCAACCGGCAATGTAATTAGCATGCCGAATATTACTTGGAATGTGAATTGGAACGAAATCGCCAATAGATAAGACCATTTTACAATTTGGGCCCAAGTTAGAAGCAGAGCCTAAGGTGTAAATTATCGATAGTCCATATCTCGGAAACTATAAGAGATAATGCAATTTGGCAACCGGCAATGTAATTAGCATGCCGAATATTACTTGGAATGTGAATTGGAACGAAATCGCCAATAGATAAGACCATTTTACAAATTGGGCCCAAGTTAGAAGCAGAGCCTAAGGTGTAAATTATTGATACTCCATATCTCGGAAACTATAAGAGATAATGCAATTTCGCAACCGGCAATGTAATTAGCATGCCGAATATCACTTGGAATGTGAATTGGGACGAAATCGCCAATAGATAAGACCATTTTACAATTTGGGCCCAAGTTAGAAGCAGAGCCTAAGGTGTAAATTATCGATAGTCCATATCTCGGAAACTATAAGAGATAATGCAATTTGGCAACCGGCAATGTAGTTAGCATGCCGAATATTACTTGGAATGTGAATTGGAACGAAATCGCCAATAGATAAGACCATTTTACAATTTGGGCCCAAGTTAGAAGCAGAGCCTAAGGTGTAAATTATCGATAGTCCATATCTCGGAAACTATAAGAGATAATGCAATTTGGCAACCGGCAATGTAATTAGCATGCCGAATATTACTTGGAATGTGAATTGGAACGAAATCGCCAATAGATAAGGCCATTTTACAATTTGGGCCCAAGTTAGAAGCAGAGCCTAAGGTGTAAATTATCGATAGTCCATATCTCGGAAACTATAAGAGATAATGCAATTTGGCAACCGGCAATGTAATTAGCATGCCGAATATTACTTGGAATGTGAATTGGAACGAAATCGCCAATAGATAAGACCATTTTACAATTTGGGCCCAAGTTAGAAGCAGAGCCTAAGGTGTAAATTATCGATAGTCCATATCTCGGAAACTATAAGAGATAATGCAATTTGGCAACCGGCAATGTAATTAGCATGCCGAATATTACTTGGAATGTGAATTGGAACGAAATCGCCAATAGATAAGACAATTTTACAAATTGGGCCCAAGTTAGAACAGAGCCTAAGGTGTAAATTATTGATAGTCCATATCTCGGAAACTATAAGAGATAATGCAATTTCGCAACCGGCAATGTAATTAGCATGCCGAATATCACTTGGAATGTGAATTGGGACGAAATCGCCAATAGATAAGACCATTTTACAATTTGGGCCCAAGTTAGAAGCAGAGCCTAAGGTGTAAATTATCGATAGTCCATATCTCGGAAACTATAAGAGATAATGCAATTTGGCAACCGGCAATGTAATTAGCATGCCGAATATTACTTGGAATGTGAATTGGAACGAAATCGCCAATAGATAAGACCATTTTACAATTTGGGCCCAAGTTAGAAGCAGAGCCTAAGGTGTAAATTATCGATAGTCCATATCTCGGAAACTATAAGAGATAATGCAATTTGCCAACCGGCAATGTAATTAGCATGCCGAATATTACTTGGAATGTGAATTGGAACGAAATCGCCAATAGATAAGACCATTTTACAATTTGGGCCCAAGTTAGAAGCAGAGCCTAAGGTGTAAATTATCGATAGTCCATATCTCGGAAACTATAAGAGATAATGCAATTTGGCAACCGGGAATGTAATTAGCATGCCGAATATTACTTGGAATGTGAATTGGAACGAAATCGCCAATAGATAAGACCATTTTACAATTTGGGCCCAAGTTAGAAGCAGAGCCTAAGGTGTAAATTATCGATAGTCCATATCTCGGAAACTATAAGAGATAATGCAATTTGCCAACCGGCAATGTAATTAGCATGCCGAATATTACTTGGAATGTGAATTGGAACGAAATCGCCAATAGATAAGACCATTTTACAATTTGGGCCCAAGTTAGAAGCAGAGCCTAAGGTGTAAATTATCGATAGTCCATATCTCGGAAACTATAAGAGATAATGCAATTTGGCAACCGGCAATGTAATTAGCATGCCGAATATTACTTGGAGTGTGAATTGGAACGAAATCGCCAATAGATAAGACCATTTTACAATTTGGGCCCAAGTTAGAAGCAGAGCCTAAGGTGTAAATTATCGATAGTCCATATCTCGGAAACTATAAGAGATAATGCAATTTGGCAACCGGCAATGTAATTAGCATGCCGAATATTACTTGGAATGTGAATTGGAACGAAATCGCCAATAGATAAGACCATTTTACAATTTGGGCCCAAGTTAGAAGCAGAGCCTAAGGTGTAATTTATCGATAGTCCATATCTCGGAAACTATAAGAGATAATGCAATTTCGCAACCGGCAATGTAACTAGCATGCCGAATATTACTTGGAGTGTGAATTGGAACGAAATCGCCAATAGATAAGACCATTTTACAATTTGGGCCCAAGTTAGAAGCAGAGCCTAAGGTGTAAATTATCGATAGTCCATATCTCGGAAACTATAAGAGATAATGCAATTTGGCAACCGGCAATGAAATTAGCATGCCGAATATTACTTGGAATGTGAATTGGAACGAAATCGCCAATAGATAAGACCATTTTACAATTTGGGCCCAAGTTAGAAGCAGAGCCTAAGGTGTAAATTATCGATAGTCCATATCTCGGAAACTATAAGAGATAATGCAATTTGGCAACCGGCAATGTAATTAGCATGCCGAATATTACTTGGAATGTGAATTGGAACGAAATCGCCAATAGATAAGACCATTTTACAATTTGGGCCCAAGTTAGAAGCAGAGCCTAAGGTGTAAATTATCGATAGTCCATATCTCGGAAACTATAAGAGATAATGCAATTTCGCAACCGGCAATGTAATTAGCATGCCGAATATTACTTGGAGTGTGAATTGGAACGAAATCGCCAATAGATAAGACCATTTTACAATTTGGGCCCAAGTTAGAAGCAGAGCCTAAGGTGTAAATTATCGATAGTCCATATCTCGGAAACTATAAGAGATAATGCAATTTGGCAACCGGCAATGTAATTAGCATGCCGAATATTACTTGGAATGTGAATTGCAACGAAATCGCCAATAGATAAGACCATTTTACAATTTGGGCCCAAGTTAGAAGCAGAGCCTAAGGTGTAAATTATCGATAGTCTATATCTCGGAAACTATAAGAGATAATGCAATTTGGCAACCGGCAATGTAATTAGCATGCCGAATATTACTTGGAATGTGAATTGGAACGAAATCGCCAATAGATAAGACCATTTTACAATTTGGGCCCAAGTTAGAAGCAGAGCCTAAGGTGTAAATTATTGATAGTCCATATCTCGGAAACTATAAGAGATAATGCAATTTCGCAACCGGCAATGTAATTAGCATGCCGAATATCACTTGGAATGTGAATTCGGACGAAATCGCCAATAGATAAGACCATTTTACAATTTGGGCCCAAGTTAGAAGCAGAGCCTAAGGTGTAAATTATCGATAGTCAATATCTCGGAAACTATAAGAGATAATTCAATTTGGCAACCGGCAATGTAATTAGCATGCCGGATATTACTTGGAATGTGAATGGGAACGAAATCGCCAATAGATAAGACCATTTTACAATTTGGGCCCAAGTTAGAAGCAGAGCCTAAGGTGTAAATTATCGATAGTCCATATCTCGGAAACTATAAGAGATAATGCAATTTGGCAACCGGCAATGTAATTAGCATGCCGAATATTACTTGGAATGTGAATTGGAACGAAATCGCCAATAGATAAGACCATTTTACAATTTGGGCCCAAGTTAGAAGCAGAGCCTAAGGTGTAAATTATCGATAGTCCATATCTCGGAAACTATAAGAGATAATGCAATTTGGCAACCGGTAATGTAATTAGCATGCTGAATATTACTTGGAATGTGAATTGGAACGAAATCGCCAAAAGATAAGGCCATTTTACAATTTGGGCCCAAGTTAGAAGCAGAGCCTATGGTGTAAATTATCGATAGTCCATATCTCGGAAACTATAAGAGATAATGCAATTTGGCAACCGGCAATGTAATTAGCATGCCGAATATTACTTGGAATGTGAATTGGAACGAAATCGCCAATAGATAAGACCATTTTACAATTTGGGCCCAAGTTAGAAGCAGAGCCTAAGGTGTAAATTATCGATAGTCCATATCTCGGAAACTATAAGAGATAATGCAATTTGGCAACCGGCAATGTAATTAGCATGCCGAATATTACTTGGAATGTGAATTGGAACGAAATCGCCAATAGATAAGACCATTTTACAATTTGGGAGCAAGTTAGAAGCAGAGCCTAAGGTGTAAATTATCGATAGTCCATATCTCGGAAACTATAAGAGATAATGCAATTTGGCAACCGACAATGTAATTAGCATGCCGAATTTTACTTGGAATGTGAATTGGAACGAAATCGCCACTAGATAAGACCATTTTACAATTTGGGCCCAAGTTAGAAGCAGAGCCTAAGGTGTAAATTATTGATAGTCCATATCTCGGAAACTATAAGAGATAATGCAATTTCGCAACCGGCAATGTAATTAGCATGCCGAATATCACTTGGAATGTGAATTGGGACGAAATCGCCAATAGATAAGACCATTTTACAATTTGGGCCCTAGTTAGAAGCAGAGCCTAAGGTGTAAATTATCGATAGTCCATATCTCGGAAACTATAAGAGATAATGCAATTTGGCAACCGGCAATGTAATTAGCTTGCCGAATATTACTTGGAATGTGAATTGGAACGAAATCGCCAATAGATAAGACCATTTTACAATTTGGGCCCAAGTTAGAAGCAGAGCCTAAGGTGTAAATTATCGATAGTCCATATCTCGGAAACTATAAGAGATAATGCAATTTCGCAACCGGCAATGTAATTAGCATGCCGAATATTACTTGGAGTGTGAATTGGAACGAAATCGCCAATAGATAAGACCATTTTACAATTTGGGCCCAAGTTAGAAGCAGAGCCTAAGGTGTAAATTATCGATAGTCCATATCTCGGAAACTATAAGAGATAATGCAATTTGGCAACCGGCAATGTAATTAGCATGCCGAATATTACTTGGAATGTGAATTGGAACGAAATCGCCAATAGATAAGACCATTTTACAATTTGGGCCCAAGTTAGAAGCAGAGCCTAAGGTGTAAATTATCGATAGTCCATATCTCGGAAACTATAAGAGATAATGCAATTTCGCAACCGGCAATGTAATTAGCATGCCGAATATTACTTGGAGTGTGAATTGGAACGAAATCGCCAATAGATAAGACCATTTTACAATTTGGGCCCAAGTTAGAAGCAGAGCCTAAGGTGTAAATTATCGATAGTCCATATCTCGGAAACTATAAGAGATAATGCAATTTGGCAACCGGCAATGTAATTAGCATGCCGAATATTACTTGGAATGTGAATTGCAACGAAATCGCCAATAGATAAGACCATTTTACAATTTGGGCCCAAGTTAGAAGCAGAGCCTAAGGTGTAAATTATCGATAGTCTATATCTCGGAAACTATAAGAGATAATGCAATTTGGCAACCGGCAATGTAATTAGCATGCCGAATATTACTTGGAATGTGAATTGGAACGAAATCGCCAATAGATAAGACCATTTTACAATTTGGGCCCAAGTTAGAAGCAGAGCCTAAGGTGTAAATTATTGATAGTCCATATCTCGGAAACTATAAGAGATAATGCAATTTCGCAACCGGCAATGTAATTAGCATGCCGAATATCACTTGGAATGTGAATTCGGACGAAATCGCCAATAGATAAGACCATTTTACAATTTGGGCCCAAGTTAGAAGCAGAGCCTAAGGTGTAAATTATCGATAGTCAATATCTCGGAAACTATAAGAGATAATTCAATTTGGCAACCGGCAATGTAATTAGCATGCCGGATATTACTTGGAATGTGAATGGGAACGAAATCGCCAATAGATAAGACCATTTTACAATTTGGGCCCAAGTTAGAAGCAGAGCCTAAGGTGTAAATTATCGATAGTCCATATCTCGGAAACTATAAGAGATAATGCAATTTGGCAACCGGCAATGTAATTAGCATGCCGAATATTACTTGGAATGTGAATTGGAACGAAATCGCCAATAGATAAGACCATTTTACAATTTGGGCCCAAGTTAGAAGCAGAGCCTAAGGTGTAAATTATCGATAGTCCATATCTCGGAAACTATAAGAGATAATGCAATTTGGCAACCGGTAATGTAATTAGCATGCTGAATATTACTTGGAATGTGAATTGGAACGAAATCGCCAAAAGATAAGGCCATTTTACAATTTGGGCCCAAGTTAGAAGCAGAGCCTATGGTGTAAATTATCGATAGTCCATATCTCGGAAACTATAAGAGATAATGCAATTTGGCAACCGGCAATGTAATTAGCATGCCGAATATTACTTGGAATGTGAATTGGAACGAAATCGCCAATAGATAAGACCATTTTACAATTTGGGCCCAAGTTAGAAGCAGAGCCTAAGGTGTAAATTATCGATAGTCCATATCTCGGAAACTATAAGAGATAATGCAATTTGGCAACCGGCAATGTAATTAGCATGCCGAATATTACTTGGAATGTGAATTGGAACGAAATCGCCAATAGATAAGACCATTTTACAATTTGGGAGCAAGTTAGAAGCAGAGCCTAAGGTGTAAATTATCGATAGTCCATATCTCGGAAACTATAAGAGATAATGCAATTTGGCAACCGACAATGTAATTAGCATGCCGAATTTTACTTGGAATGTGAATTGGAACGAAATCGCCACTAGATAAGACCATTTTACAATTTGGGCCCAAGTTAGAAGCAGAGCCTAAGGTGTAAATTATTGATAGTCCATATCTCGGAAACTATAAGAGATAATGCAATTTCGCAACCGGCAATGTAATTAGCATGCCGAATATCACTTGGAATGTGAATTGGGACGAAATCGCCAATAGATAAGACCATTTTACAATTTGGGCCCTAGTTAGAAGCAGAGCCTAAGGTGTAAATTATCGATAGTCCATATCTCGGAAACTATAAGAGATAATGCAATTTGGCAACCGGCAATGTAATTAGCTTGCCGAATATTACTTGGAATGTGAATTGGAACGAAATCGCCAATAGATAAGACCATTTTACAATTTGGGCCCAAGTTAGAAGCAGAGCCTAAGGTGTAAATTATCGATAGTCCATATCTCGGAAACTATAAGAGATAATGCAATTTGGCAATCGGCAATGTAATTAGCATGCCGAATATTACTTGGAATGTGAATTGCAACGAAATCGCCAATAGATAAGACCATTTTACAATTTGGGCCCAAGTTAGAAGCAGAGCCTAAGGTGTAAATTATCGATAGTCCATATCTCGGAAACTATAAGAGATAATGCAATTTGGCTACCGGCAATGTAATTAGCATGCCGAATACTACTTGGAATGTGAATTGGAACGAAATCGCCAATAGATAAGACCATTTTACAATTTGGGCCCAAGTTAAAAGCAGAGCCTAAGGTGTAAATTATTGATAGTCCATATCTCGGAAACTATAAGAGATAATGCATTTTCGCAACCGGCAATGTAATTAGCATGCCGAATATCACTTGGAATGTGAATTGGGACGAAATCGCCAATAGATAAGACCATTTTACAATTTGGGCCCAAGTTAGAAGCAGAGCCTAAGGTGTAAATTATCGATAGTCCATATCTCGGAAACTATAAGAGATAATGCAATTTGGCAACCGGCAATGTAATTAGCATGCCGAATATTACTTGGAATGTGAATTGGAACGAAATCGCCAATAGATAAGACCATTTTACAATTTGGGCCCAAGTTAGAAGCAGAGCCTAAGGTGTAAATTATCGATAGTCCATATCTCGGAAACTATAAGAGATAATGCAATTTCGCAACCGGCAATGTAATTAGCATGCCGAATATTACTTGGAGTGTGAATTGGAACGAAATCGCCAATAGATAAGACCATTTTACAATTTGGGCCCAAGTTAGAAGCAGAGCCTAAGGTGTAAATTATCGATAGTCCATATCTCGGAAACTATAAGAGATAATGCAATTTGGCAACCGGCAATGTAATTAGCATGCCGAATATTACTTGGAATGTGAATTGCAACGAAATCGCCAATAGATAAGACCATTTTGCAATTTGGGCCCAAGTTAGAAGCAGAGCCTAAGGTGTAAATTATCGATAGTCCATATCTCGGAAACTATAAGAGATAATGCAATTTGGCAACCGGCAATATAATTAGCATGCCGAATATTACTTGGAATGTGAATTGGAACGAAATCGCCAATAGATAAGACCATTTTACAATTTGGGCCCAAGTTAGAAGCAGAGCCTAAGGTGTAAATTATTGATAGTCCATATCTCGGAAACTATAAGAGATAATGCAATTTCGCAACCGGCAATGTAATTAGCAAGCCGAATATCACTTGGAATGTGAATTGGGACGAAATCGCCAATAGATAAGACCATTTTACAATTTGGGCCCAAATTAGAAGCAGAGCCTAAGGTGTAAATTATCGATAGTCCATATCTCGGAAACTATAAGAGATAATGCAATTTGGCAACCGGCAATGTAATTAGCATGCCGAATATTACTTGGAATGTGAATTGGGACGAAATCGCCAATAGATAAGACCATTTTACAATTTGGGCCCAAGTTAGAAGCAGAGCCTAAGGTGTAAATTATCGATAGTCCATATCTCGGAAACTATAAGAGATAATGCAATTTGGCAACCGGCAATGTAATTAGCATGCCGAATATTACTTGGAATGTGAATTGGAACGAAATCGCCAATAGGTAAGACCATTTTACAATTTGGGCCCAAGTTAGAAGCAGAGCCTAAGGTGTAAATTATCGATAGTCCATATCTCGGAAACTATAAGAGATAATTCAATTTGGCAACCGGCAATGTAATTAGCATGCCGAATATTACTTGGAATGTGAATTGGAACGAAATCGCCAATAGATAAGACCATTTTACAATTTGGGCCCAAGTTAGAAGCAGAGCCTAAGGTGTAAATTATCGATAGTCCATATCTCGGAAACTATAAGAGATAATGCAATTTGGCAACCGGCAATGTAATTAGCATTCCGAATATTACTTGGAATGTGAATTGGAACGAAATCGCCAATAGATAAGACCATTTTACAATTTGGGCCCAAGTTAGAAGCAGAGCCTAAGGTGTAAATTATCGATAGTCCATATCTCGGAAACTATAAGAGATAATGCAATTTGGCAACCGGCAATGTAATTAGCATGCTGAATATTACTTGGATTGTGAATTGGAACGAAATCGCCAAAAGATAAGGCCATTTTACAATTTGGGCCCAAGTTAGAAGCAGAGCCTATGGTGTAAATTATCGATAGTCCATATCTCGGAAACTATAAGAGATAATGCAATTTGGCAACCGGCAATGTAATTAGCATGCCGAATATTACTTGGAATGTGAATTGGAACGAAATCGCCAATAGATAAGACCATTTTACAATTTGGGCCCAAGTTAGAAGCAGAGCCTAAGGTGTAAATTATCGATAGTCCATATCTCGGAAACTATAAGAGATAATGCAATTTGGCAACCGGCAATGTAATTAGCATGCCGAATATTACTTGGAATGTGAATTGGAACGAAATCGCCAATAGATAAGACCATTTTACAATTTGGGAGCAAGTTAGAAGCAGAGCCTAAGGTGTAAATTATCGATAGTCCATATCTCGGAAACTATAAGAGATAATGCAATTTGGCAACCGGCAATGTAATTAGCATGCCGAATTTTACTTGGAATGTGAATTGGAACGAAATCGCCACTAGATAAGACCATTTTACAATTTGGGCCCAAGTTAGAAGCAGAGCCTAAAGTGTAAATTATTGATAGTCCATATCTCGGAAACTATAAGAGATAATGCACTTTCGCAACCGGCAATGTAATTAGCCTGCCGAATATCACTTGGAATGTGAATTGGGACGAAATCGCCAATAGATAAGACCATTTTACAATTTGGGCCCAAGTTAGAAGCAGAGCCTAAGGTGTAAATTATCGATAGTCCATATCTCGGAAACTATAAGAGATAATGCAATTTGGCAACCGGCAATGTAATTAGCATGCCGAATATTACTTGGAATGTGAATTGGAACGAAATCGCCAATAGATAAGACCATTTTACAATTTGGGCCCAAGTTAGAAGCAGAGCCTAAGGTGTAAATTATCGATAGTCCATATCTCGGAAACTATAAGAGATAATGCAATTTGGCAACCGGCAATGTAATTAGCATGCCGAATACTACTTGGAATGTGAATTGGAATGAAATCGCCAATAGATAAGACCATTTTACAATTTGGGCCCAAGTTAGAAGCAGAGCTTAAGGTGTAAATTATTGATAGTCCATATCTCGGAAACTATAAGAGATAATGCAATTTCGCAACCGGCAATGTAATTAGCATGCCGAATATCACTTGGAATGTGAATTGGGACGAAATCGCCAATAGATAAGACCATTTTACAATTTGGGCCCAAGTTAGAAGCAGAGCCTAAGGTGTAAATTATCGATAGTCCATATCTCGGAAACTATAAGAGATAATGCAATTTGGCAACCGGCAATGTAATTAGCATGCCGAATATTACTTGGAATGTGAATTGGAACGAAATCGCCAATAGATAAGACCATTTTACAATTTGGGCCCAAGTTAGAAGCAGAGCCTAAGGTGTAAATTATCGATAGTCCATATCTCGGAAACTATAAGAGATAATGCAATTTGGCAACCGGAAATGTAATTAGCATGCGGAATATTACTTGGAATGTGAATTGGAACGAAATCGCCAATAGATAAGACCATTTTACAATTTGGGCCCAAGTTAGAAGCAGAGCCTAAGGTGTAAATTATCCATAGTCCATATCTCGGAAACTATAAGAGATAATGCAATTTGGCAGCCGGCAATGTAATTAGCATGCCGAATATTCCTTGGAATGTGAATTGGAACGAAATCGCCAATAGATAAGACCATTTTACAATTTGGGCCCAAGTTAGAAGCAGAGCCTATGGTGTAAATTATCGATAGTCCATATCTCGGAAACTATAAGAGATAATGCAATTTGGCAACCGGCAATGTAATTAGCATGCCGAATATTACTTGGAGTGTGAATTGGAACGAAATCGCCAATAGATAAGACCATTTTACAATTTGGGCCCAAGTTAGAAGCAGAGCCTAAGGTGTAAATTATCGATAGTCCATATCTCGGAAACTATAAGAGATAATGCAATTTGGCAACCGGCAATGTAATTAGCATGCCGAATATTACTTGGAGTGTGAATTGGAACGAAATCGCCAATAGATAAGACCATTTTACAATTTGGGCCCAAGTTAGAAGCAGAGCCTAAGGTGTAAATTATCGATAGTCCATATCTCGGAAACTATAAGAGATAATGCAATTTCGCAACCGGCAATGTAATTAGCATGCCGAATATTACTTGGAGTGTGAATTGGAACGAAATCGCCAATAGATAAGACCATTTTACAATTTGGGCCCAAGTTAGAAGCAGAGCCTAAGGTGTAAATTATCGATAGTCCATATCTCGGAAACTATAAGAGATAATGCAATTTGGCAACCGGCAATGTAATTAGCATGCCGAATATTACTTGGAATGTGAATTGCAACGAAATCGCCAATAGATAAGACCATTTTGCAATTTGGGCCCAAGTTAGAAGCAGAGCCTAAGGTGTAAATTATCGATAGTCCATATCTCGGAAACTATAAGAGATAATGCAATTTGGCAACCGGCAATATAATTAGCATGCCGAATATTACTTGGAATGTGAATTGGAACGAAATCGCCAATAGATAAGACCATTTTACAATTTGGGCCCAAGTTAGAAGCAGAGCCTAAGGTGTAAATTATTGATAGTCCATATCTCGGAAACTATAAGAGATAATGCAATTTCGCAACCGGCAATGTAATTAGCAAGCCGAATATCACTTGGAATGTGAATTGGGACGAAATCGCCAATAGATAAGACCATTTTACAATTTGGGCCCAAATTAGAAGCAGAGCCTAAGGTGTAAATTATCGATAGTCCATATCTCGGAAACTATAAGAGATAATGCAATTTGGCAACCGGCAATGTAATTAGCATGCCGAATATTACTTGGAATGTGAATTGGGACGAAATCGCCAATAGATAAGACCATTTTACAATTTGGGCCCAAGTTAGAAGCAGAGCCTAAGGTGTAAATTATCGATAGTCCATATCTCGGAAACTATAAGAGATAATGCAATTTGGCAACCGGCAATGTAATTAGCATGCCGAATATTACTTGGAATGTGAATTGGAACGAAATCGCCAATAGGTAAGACCATTTTACAATTTGGGCCCAAGTTAGAAGCAGAGCCTAAGGTGTAAATTATCGATAGTCCATATCTCGGAAACTATAAGAGATAATTCAATTTGGCAACCGGCAATGTAATTAGCATGCCGAATATTACTTGGAATGTGAATTGGAACGAAATCGCCAATAGATAAGACCATTTTACAATTTGGGCCCAAGTTAGAAGCAGAGCCTAAGGTGTAAATTGTCGATAGTCCATATCTCGGAAACTATAAGAGATAATGCAATTTGGCAACCGGCAATGTAATTAGCATTCCGAATATTACTTGGAATGTGAATTGGAACGAAATCGCCAATAGATAAGACCATTTTACAATTTGGGCCCAAGTTAGAAGCAGAGCCTAAGGTGTAAATTATCGATAGTCCATATCTCGGAAACTATAAGAGATAATGCAATTTGGCAACCGGCAATGTAATTAGCATGCTGAATATTACTTGGATTGTGAATTGGAACGAAATCGCCAAAAGATAAGGCCATTTTACAATTTGGGCCCAAGTTAGAAGCAGAGCCTATGGTGTAAATTATCGATAGTCCATATCTCGGAAACTATAAGAGATAATGCAATTTGGCAACCGGCAATGTAATTAGCATGCCGAATATTACTTGGAATGTGAATTGGAACGAAATCGCCAATAGATAAGACCATTTTACAATTTGGGCCCAAGTTAGAAGCAGAGCCTAAGGTGTAAATTATCGATAGTCCATATCTCGGAAACTATAAGAGATAATGCAATTTGGCAACCGGCAATGTAATTAGCATGCCGAATATTACTTGGAATGTGAATTGGAACGAAATCGCCAATAGATAAGACCATTTTACAATTTGGGAGCAAGTTAGAAGCAGAGCCTAAGGTGTAAATTATCGATAGTCCATATCTCGGAAACTATAAGAGATAATGCAATTTGGCAACCGGCAATGTAATTAGCATGCCGAATTTTACTTGGAATGTGAATTGGAACGAAATCGCCACTAGATAAGACCATTTTACAATTTGGGCCCAAGTTAGAAGCAGAGCCTAAAGTGTAAATTATTGATAGTCCATATCTCGGAAACTATAAGAGATAATGCACTTTCGCAACCGGCAATGTAATTAGCCTGCCGAATATCACTTGGAATGTGAATTGGGACGAAATCGCCAATAGATAAGACCATTTTACAATTTGGGCCCAAGTTAGAAGCAGAGCCTAAGGTGTAAATTATCGATAGTCCATATCTCGGAAACTATAAGAGATAATGCAATTTGGCAACCGGCAATGTAATTAGCATGCCGAATATTACTTGGAATGTGAATTGGAACGAAATCGCCAATAGATAAGACCATTTTACAATTTGGGCCCAAGTTAGAAGCAGAGCCTAAGGTGTAAATTATCGATAGTCCATATCTCGGAAACTATAAGAGATAATGCAATTTGGCAACCGGCAATGTAATTAGCATGCCGAATACTACTTGGAATGTGAATTGGAATGAAATCGCCAATAGATAAGACCATTTTACAATTTGGGCCCAAGTTAGAAGCAGAGCTTAAGGTGTAAATTATTGATAGTCCATATCTCGGAAACTATAAGAGATAATGCAATTTCGCAACCGGCAATGTAATTAGCATGCCGAATATCACTTGGAATGTGAATTGGGACGAAATCGCCAATAGATAAGACCATTTTACAATTTGGGCCCAAGTTAGAAGCAGAGCCTAAGGTGTAAATTATCGATAGTCCATATCTCGGAAACTATAAGAGATAATGCAATTTGGCAACCGGCAATGTAATTAGCATGCCGAATATTACTTGGAATGTGAATTGGAACGAAATCGCCAATAGATAAGACCATTTTACAATTTGGGCCCAAGTTAGAAGCAGAGCCTAAGGTGTAAATTATCGATAGTCCATATCTCGGAAACTATAAGAGATAATGCAATTTGGCAACCGGAAATGTAATTAGCATGCCGAATATTACTTGGAATGTGAATTGGAACGAAATCGCCAATAGATAAGACCATTTTACAATTTGGGCCCAAGTTAGAAGCAGAGCCTAAGGTGTAAATTATCCATAGTCCATATCTCGGAAACTATAAGAGATAATGCAATTTGGCAGCCGGCAATGTAATTAGCATGCCGAATATTCCTTGGAATGTGAATTGGAACGAAATCGCCAATAGATAAGACCATTTTACAATTTGGGCCCAAGTTAGAAGCAGAGCCTATGGTGTAAATTATCGATAGTCCATATCTCGGAAACTATAAGAGATAATGCAATTTGGCAACCGGCAATGTAATTAGCATGCCGAATATTACTTGGAGTGTGAATTGGAACGAAATCGCCAATAGATAAGACCATTTTACAATTTGGGCCCAAGTTAGAAGCAGAGCCTAAGGTGTAAATTATCGATAGTCCGTATCTCGGAAACTATAAGAGATAATGCAATTTGGCAACCGGCAATGTAATTAGCATGCCGAATATTACTTGGAATGTGAATTGGAACGAAATCGCCAATAGATAAGACCATTTTACAATTTGGGCCCAAGTTAGAAGCAGAGCCTAAGGTGTAAATTATCGATAGTCCATATCTCGGAAACTATAAGAGATAATGCAATTTGGCAACCGTCAATGTAATTAGCATGCCGAATATTACTTGGAATGTGAATTGCAACGAAATCGCCAATAGATAAGACCATTTTACAATTTGGGCCCAAGTTAGAAGCAGAGCCTAAGGTGTAAATTATCGATAGTCCATATCTCGGAAACTATAAGAGATAATGCAATTTGGCAACCGGCAATGTAATTAGCATGCCGAATATTACCTGGAATGTGAATTGGAACGAAATCGCCAATAGATAAGACCATTTTACAATTTGGGCCCAAGTTAGAAGCAGAGCCTAAGGTGTAAATTATTGATAGTCCATATCTCGGAAACTATAAGAGATAATGCAATTTCGCAACCGGCAATGTAATTAGCATGCCGAAAATCACTTGGAATGTGAATTGGGACGAAATCGCCAATAGATAAGACCATTTTACAATTTGGGCCCAAGTTAGAAGCAGAGCCTAAGGTGTAAATTATCGATAGTCCATATCTCGGAAACTATAAGAGATAATGCAATTTCGCAACCGGCAATGTAATTAGCATGCCGAATATTACTAGGAATGTGAATTGGGACGAAATCGCCAATAGATAAGACCATTTTACAATTTGGGCCCAAGTTAGAAGCAGAGCCTAAGGTGTAAATTATCGATAGTCCATATCTCGGAAACTATAAGAGATAATGCAATTTGGCAACCGGCAATGTAATTAGCATGCCGAATATTACTTGGAATGTGAATTGGAACGAAATCGCCAATAGATAAGACCATTTTACAATTTGGGCCCAAGTTAGAAGCAGAGCCTAAGGTGTAAATTATCGATAGTCCATATCTCGGAAACTATAAGAGATAATGCAATTTGGCAACCGGCAATGTAATTAGCATGCCGAATATTACTTGGAATGTGAATTGGAACGAAATCGCCAATAGATAAGACCATTTTACAATTTGGGCCCAAGTTAGAAGCAGAACCTAAGGTGTAAATTATCGATAGTCCATATCTCGGAAACTATAAGAGATAATGCAATTTGGCAACCGGCAATGTAATTAGCAAGGTTCGTCCATCGATCGATGGACGAACCTTGGAATGTGAATTGGAACGAAATCGCCAATAGATAAGACCATTTTACAATTTGGGCCCAAGTTAGAAGCAGAGCCTATGGTGTAAATTATCGATAGTCCACATCTCGGAAACTATAAGAGATAATGCAATTTGGCAACCGGCAATGTAATTAGCATGCCGAATATTACTTGGAATGTGAATTGGAACGAAATCGCCAATAGATAAGACCATTTTACAATTTGGGCCCAAGTTAGAAGCAGAGCCTAAGGTGTAAATTATCGATAGTCCATATCTCGGAAACTATAAGAGATAATGCAATTTGGCAACCGGCAATGTAATTAGCATGCCGAATATTACTTGGAATGTGAATTGGAACGAAATCGCCAATAGATAAGACCATTTTACAATTTGGGCCCAAGTTAGAAGCAGAGCCTAAGGTGTAAATTATCGATAGTCCATATCTCGGAAACTATAAGAGATAATGCAATTTGGCAACCGGCAATGTAATTAGCATGCCGAATATTACTTGGAATGTGAATTGGAACGAAATCGCCAATAGGTAAGACCATTTTACAATTTGGGCCCAAGTTAGAAGCAGAGCCTAAGGTTTAAATTATCGATAGTCCATATCTCGGAAACTATAAGAGATAATTCAATTTGGCAACCGGCAATGTAATTAGCATGCCGAATATTACTTGGAATGTGAATTGGAACGAAATCGCCAATAGATAAGACCATTTTACAATTTGGGCCCAAGTTAGAAGCAGAGCCTAAGGTGTAAATTATCGATAGTCCATATCTCGGAAACTATAAGAGATAATGCAATTTGGCAACCGGCAATGTAATTAGCATGCCGAATATTACTTGGAATGTGAATTGGAACGAAATCGCCAATAGATAAGACCATTTTACAATTTGGGCCCAAGTTAGAAGCAGAGCTTAAGGTGTAAATTATTGATAGTCCATATCTCGGAAACTATAAGAGATAATGCAATTTCGCAACCGGCAATGTAATTAGCATGCCGAATATCACTTGGAATGTGAATTGGGACGAAATCGCCAATAGATAAGACCATTTTACAATTTGGGCCCAAGTTAGAAGCAGAGCCTAAGGTGTAAATTATCGATAGTCCATATCTCGGAAACTATAAGAGATAATGCAATTTGGCAACCGGCAATGTAATTAGCATGCCGAATATTACTTGGAATGTGAATTGGAACGAAATCGCCAATAGATAAGACCATTTTACAATTTGGGCCCAAGTTAGAAGCAGAGCCTAAGGTGTAAATTATCGATAGTCCATATCTCGGAAACTATAAGAGATAATGCAATTTGGCAACCGGCAATGTAATTAGCATGCCGAATATTACTTGGAATGTGCATTGGAACGAAATCGCCAATAGATAAGACCATTTTACAATTTGGGCCCAAGTTAGAAGCAGAGCCTAAGGTGTAAATTATCGATAGTCCATATCTCGGAAACTATAAGAGATAATGCAATTTGGCAGCCGGCAATGTAATTAGCATGCCGAATATTCCTTGGAATGTGAATTGGAACGAAATCGCCAATAGATAAGACCATTTTACAATTTGGGCCCAAGTTAGAAGCAGAGCCTATGGTGTAAATTATCGATAGTCCATATCTCGGAAACTATAAGAGATAATGCAATTTGGCAACCGGCAATGTAATTAGCATGCCGAATATTACTTGGAGTGTGAATTGGAACGAAATCGCCAATAGATAAGACCATTTTACAATTTGGGCCCAAGTTAGAAGCAGAGCCTAAGGTGTAAATTATCGATAGTCCATATCTCGGAAACTATAAGAGATAATGCAATTTGGCAACCGGCAATGTAATTAGCATGCCGAATATTACTTGGAATGTGAATTGGAACGAAATCGCCAATAGATAAGACCATTTTACAATTTGGGCCCAAGTTAGAAGCAGAGCCTAAGGTGTAAATTATCGATAGTCCATATCTCGGAAACTATAAGAGATAATGCAATTTGGCAACCGTCAATGTAATTAGCATGCCGAATATTACTTGGAATGTGAATTGCAACGAAATCGCCAATAGATAAGACCATTTTACAATTTGGGCCCAAGCTAGAAGCAGAGCCTAAGGTGTAAATTATCGATAGTCCATATCTCGGAAACTATAAGTGATAATGCAATTTGGCAACCGGCAATGTAATTAGCATGCCGAATATTACCTGGAATGTGAATTGGAACGAAATCGCCAATAGATAAGACCATTTTACAATTTGGGCCCAAGTTAGAAGCAGAGCCTAAGGTGTAAATTATTGATAGTCCATATCTCGGAAACTATAAGAGATAATGCAATTTCGCAACCGGCAATGTAATTAGCATGCCGAAAATCACTTGGAATGTGAATTGGGACGAAATCGCCAATAGATAAGACCATTTTACAATTTGGGCCCAAGTTAGAAGCAGAGCCTAAGGTGTAAATTATCGATAGTCCATATCTCGGAAACTATAAGAGATAATGCAATTTCGCAACCGGCAATGTAATTAGCATGCCGAATATTACTAGGAATGTGAATTGGGACGAAATCGCCAATAGATAAGACCATTTTACAATTTGGGCCCAAGTTAGAAGCAGAGCCTAAGGTGTAAATTATCGATAGTCCATATCTCGGAAACTATAAGAGATAATGCAATTTAGCAACCGGCAATGTAATTAGCATGCCGAATATTACTTGGAATGTGAATTGGAACGAAATCGCCAATAGGTAAGACCATTTTACAATTTGGGCCCAAGTTAGAAGCAGAGCCTAAGGTGTAAATTATCGATAGTCCATATCTCGGAAACTATAAGAGATAATTCAATTTGGCAACCGGCAATGTAATTAGCATGCCGAATATTACTTGGAATGTGAATTGGAACGAAATCGCCAATAGATAAGACCATTTTACAATTTGGGCCCAAGTTAGAAGCAGAGCCTAAGGTGTAAATTATCGATAGTCCATATCTCGGAAACTATAAGAGATAATGCAATTTGGCAACCGGCAATGTAATTAGCATGCCGAATATTACTTGGAATGTGAATTGGAACGAAATCGCCAATAGATAAGACCATTTTACAATTTGGGCCCAAGTTAGAAGCAGAGCCTAAGGTGTAAATTATCGATAGTCCATATCTCGGAAACTATAAGAGATAATGCAATTTGGCAACCGGCAATGTAATTAGCATGCCGAATATTACTTGGAATGTGAATTGGAACGAAATCGCCAATAGATAAGACCATTTTACAATTTGGGCCCAAGTTAGAAGCAGAGCCTAAGGTGTAAATTATCGATAGTCCATATCTCGGAAACTATAAGAGATAATGCAATTTGGCAACCGGCAATGTAATTAGCAAGCCGAATATTCCTTGGAATGTGAATTGGAACGAAATCGCCAATAGATAAGACCATTTTACAATTTGGGCCCAAGTTAGAAGCAGAGCCTATGGTGTAAATTATCGATAGTCCACATCTCGGAAACTATAAGAGATAATGCAATTTGGCAACCGGCAATGTAATTAGCATGCCGAATATTACTTGGAATGTGAATTGGAACGAAATCGCCAATAGATAAGACCATTTTACAATTTGGGCCCAAGTTAGAAGCAGAGCCTAAGGTGTAAATTATCGATAGTCCATATCTCGGAAACTATAAGAGATAATGCAATTTGGCAACCGGCAATGTAATTAGCATGCCGAATATTACTTGGAATGTGAATTGGAACGAAATCGCCAATAGATAAGACCATTTTACAATTTGGGCCCAAGTTAGAAGCAGAGCCTAAGGTGCAAATTATCGATAGTCCATATCTCGGAAACTATAAGAGGTAATGCAATTTGGCAACCGGCAATGTAATTAGCATGCCGAATATTACTTGGAATGTGAATTGGAACGAAATCGCCAATAGGTAAGACCATTTTACAATTTGGGCCCAAGTTAGAAGCAGAGCCTAAGGTTTAAATTATCGATAGTCCATATCTCGGAAACTATAAGAGATAATTCAATTTGGCAACCGGCAATGTAATTAGCATGCCGAATATTACTTGGAATGTGAATTGGAACGAAATCGCCAATAGATAAGACCATTTTACAATTTGGGCCCAAGTTAGAAGCAGAGCCTAAGGTGTAAATTATCGATAGTCCATATCTCGGAAACTATAAGAGATAATGCAATTTGGCAACCGGAAATGTAATTAGCATGCCGAATATTACTTGGAATGTGAATTGGAACGAAATCGCCAATAGATATGACCATTTTACAATTTGGGAGCAAGTTAGAAGCAGAGCCTAAGGTGTAAATTATCGATAGTCCATATCTCGGAAACTATAAGAGATAATGCAATTTGGCAACCGGCAATGTAATTAGCATGCCGAATATTACTTGGAATGTGAATTGGAACGAAATCGCCAATAGATATGACCATTTTACAATTTGGGCCCAAGTTAGAAGCAGAGCCTATGGTGTAAATTATCGATAGTCCATATCTCGGAAACTATAAGAGATAATGCAATTTGGCAACCGGCAATGTAATTAGCATGCCGAATATTACTTGGAATGTGAATTGGAACGAAATCGCCAATAGATAAGACCATTTTACAATTTGGGCCCAAGTTAGAAGCAGAGCCTAAGGTGTAAATTATCGATAGTCCATATCTCGGAAACTATAAGAGATAATGCAATTTGGCAACCGGCAATGTAATTAGCATGCCGAATATTACTTGGAATGTGAATTGGAACGAAATCGCCAATAGATAAGACCATTTTACAATTTGGGCCCAAGTTAGAAGCAGAGCCTAAGGTGTAAATTATCGATAGTCCATATCTCGGAAACTATAAGAGATAATGCAATTTGGCAACCGGCAATGTAATTAGCATGCCGAATATTACTTGGAATGTGAATTGGAACGAAATCGCCAATAGATAAGACCATTTTACAAATTGGGCCCAAGTTAGAAGCAGAGCCTAAGGTGTAAATTATTGATAGTCCATATCTCGGAAACTATAAGAGATAATGCAATTTCGCAACCGGCAATGTAATTAGCATGCCGAATATCACTTGGAATGTGAATTGGGACGAAATCGCCAATAGATAAGACCATTTTACAATTTGGGCCCAAGTTAGAAGCAGAGCCTAAGGTGTAAATTATCGATAGTCCATATCTCGGAAACTATAAGAGATAATGCAATTTGGCAACCGGCAATGTAATTAGCATGCCGAATATTACTTGGAATGTGAATTGGAACGAAATCGCCAATAGATAAGACCATTTTACAATTTGGGCCCAAGTTAGAAGCAGAGCCTAAGGTGTAAATTATCGATAGTCCATATCTCGGAAACTATAAGAGATAATGCAATTTGGCAACCGGCAATGTAATTAGCATGCCGAATATTACTTGGAATGTGAATTGGAACGAAATCGCCAATAGATAAGACCATTTTACAATTTGGGCCCAAGTTAGAAGCAGAGCCTAAGGTGTAAATTATCGATAGTCCATATCTCGGAAACTATTAGAGATAATGCAATTTCGCAACCGGCAATGTAATTAGCATGCCGAATATTACTTGGAGTGTGAATTGGAACGAAATCGCCAATAGATAAGACCATTTTACAATTTGGGCCCAAGTTAGAAGCAGAGCCTAAGGTGTAAATTATCGATAGTCCATATCTCGGAAACTATAAGAGATAATGCAATTTGGCAACCGGCAATGTAAATAGCATGCCGAATATTACTTGGAATGTGAATTGGAACGAAATCGCCAATAGATAAGACCATTTTACAATTTGGGCCCAAGTTAGAAGCAGAGCCTAAGGTGTAAATTATCGATAGTCCATATCTCGGAAACTATAAGAGATAATACAATTTGGCAACCGGCAATGTAATTAGCATGCCGAATATTACTTGGAATGTGAATTGCAACGAAATCGCCAATAGATAAGACCATTTTACAATTTGGGCCCAAGTTAGAAGCAGAGCCTAAGGTGTAAATTATCGATAGTCCATATCTCGGAAACTATAAGAGATAATGCAATTTGGCAACCGGCAATGTAATTACCATGCCGAATATTACTTGGAATGTGAATTGGAACGAAATCGCCAATAGATAAGACCATTTTACAATTTGGGCCCAAGTTAGAAGCAGAGCCTAAGGTGTAAATTATCGATAGTCCATATCTCGGAAACTATAAGAGATAATGCAATTTGGCAACCGGCAATGTAATTAGCATGCCGAATATTACTTGGAATGTGAATTGGAACGAAATCGCCAATAGATAAGACCATTTTACAAATTGGGCCCAAGTTAGAAGCAGAGCCTAAGGTGTAAATTATTGATAGTCCATATCTCGGAAACTATAAGAGATAATGCAATTTCGCAACCGGCAATGTAATTAGCATGCCGAATATCACTTGGAATGTGAATTGGGACGAAATCGCCAATAGATAAGACCATTTTACAATTTGGGCCCAAGTTAGAAGCAGAGCCTAAGGTGTAAATTATCGATAGTCCATATCTCGGAAACTATAAGAGATAATGCAATTTGGCAACCGGCAATGTAATTAGCATGCCGAATATTACTTGGAATGTGAATTGGAACGAAATCGCCAATAGATAAGACCATTTTACAATTTGGGCCCAAGTTAGAAGCAGAGCCTAAGGTGTAAATTATCGATAGTCCATATCTCGGAAACTATAAGAGATAATGCAATTTGGCAACCGGCAATGTAATTAGCATGCCGAATATTACTTGGAATGTGAATTGGAACGAAATCGCCAATAGATAAGACCATTTTACAATTTGGGCCCAAGTTAGAAGCAGAGCCTAAGGTGTAAATTATTGATAGTCCATATCTCGGAAACTATAAGAGATAATGCAATTTCGCAACCGGCAATGTAATTAGCATGCCGAATATTACTTGGAGTGTGAATTGGAACGAAATCGCCAATAGATAAGACCATTTTACAATTTGGGCCCAAGTTAGAAGCAGAGCCTAAGGTGTAAATTATCGATAGTCCATATCTCGGAAACTATAAGAGATAATGCAATTTGGCAACCGGCAATGTAAATAGCATGCCGAATATTACTTGGAATGTGAATTGGAACGAAATCGCCAATAGATAAGACCATTTTACAATTTGGGCCCAAGTTAGAAGCAGAGCCTAAGGTGTAAATTATCGATAGTCCATATCTCGGAAACTATAAGAGATAATGCAATTTGGCAACCGGCAATGTAATTAGCATGCCGAATATTACTTGGAATGTGAATTGCAACGAAATCGCCAATAGATAAGACCATTTTACAATTTGGGCCCAAGTTAGAAGCAGAGCCTAAGGTGTAAATTATCGATAGTCCATATCTCGGAAACTATAAGAGATAATGCAATTTGGCAACCGGCAATGTAATTAGCATGCCGAATATTACTTGGAATGTGAATTGGAACGAAATCGCCAATAGATAAGACCATTTTACAATTTGGGCCCAAGTTAGAAGCAGAGCCTAAGGTGTAAATTATCGATAGTCCATATCTCGGAAACTATAAGAGATAATGCAATTTGGCAACCGGCAATGTAATTAGCATGCCGAATATTACTTGGAATGTGAATTGGAACGAAATCGCCAATAGATAAGACCATTTTACAAATTGGGCCCAAGTTAGAAGCAGAGCCTAAGGTGAAAATTATTGATAGTCCATATCTCGGAAACTATAAGAGATAATGCAATTTCGCAACCGGCAATGTAATTAGCATGCCGAATATCACCTGGAATGTGAATTGGGACGAAATCGCCAATAGATAAGACCATTTTACAATTTGGGCCCAAGTTAGAAGCAGAGCCTAAGGTGTAAATTATCGATAGTCCATATCTCGGAAACTATAAGAGATAATGCAATTTGGCAACCGGCAATGTAATTAGCATGCCGAATATTACTTGGAATGTGAATTGGAACGAAATCGCCAATAGATAAGACCATTTTACAATTTGGGCCCAAGTTAGAAGCAGAGCCTAAGGTGTAAATTATCGATAGTCCATATCTCGGAAACTATAAGAGATAATGCAATTTGGCAACCGGCAATGTAATTAGCATGCCGAATATTACTTGGAATGTGAATTGGAACGAAATCGCCAATAGATAAGACCATTTTACAATTTGGGCCCAAGTTAGAAGCAGAGCCTAAGGTGTAAATTATCGATAGTCCATATCTCGGAAACTATAAGAGATAATGCAATTTCGCAACCGGCAATGTAATTAGCATGCCGAATATTACTTGGAGTGTGAATTGGAACGAAATCGCCAATAGATAAGACCATTTTACAATTTGGGCCCAAGTTAGAAGCAGAGCCTAAGGTGTAAATTATCGATAGTCCATATCTCGGAAACTATAAGAGATAATGCAATTTGGCAACCGGCAATGTAATTAGCATGCCGAATATTACTTGGAGTGTGAATTGGAACGAAATCGCCAATAGATAAGACCATTTTACAATTTGGGCCCAAGTTAGAAGCAGAGCCTAAGGTGTAAATTATCGATAGTCCATATCTCGGAAACTATAAGAGATAATGCAATTTGGCAACCGGCAATGTAATTAGCATGCCGAATATTACTTGGAATGTGAATTGGAACGAAATCGCCAATAGATAAGACCATTTTACAATTTGGGCCTAAGTTAGAAGCAGAGCCTAAGGTGTAAATTATCGATAGTCCATATCTCGGAAACTATAAGAGATAATGCAATTTGGCAACCGGCAATGTAATTAGCATGCCGAATATTACTTGGAATGTGAATTGGAACGAAATCGCCAATAGATAAGACCATTTTACAATTTGGGCCCAAGTTAGAAGCAGAGCCTAAGGTGTAAATTATCGATAGTCCATATCTCGGAAACTATAAGAGATAATGCAATTTCGCAACCGGCAATGTAATTAGCATGCCGAATATTACTTGGAGTGTGAATTGGAACGAAATCGCCAATAGATAAGACCATTTTACAATTTGGGCCCAAGTTAGAAGCAGAGCCTAAGGTGTAAATTATCGATAATCCATATCTCGGAAACTATAAGAGATAATGCAATTTGGCAACCGGCAATGTAATTAGCATGCCGAATATTACTTGGAATGTGAATTGGAACGAAATCGCCAATAGATAAGACCATTTTACAATTTGGGCCCAAGTTAGAAGCAGAGCCTAAGGTGTAAATTATCGATAGTCCATATCTCGGAAACTATAAGAGATAATGCAATTTCGCAACCGGCAATGTAATTAGCATGCCGAATATTACTTGGAGTGTGAATTGGAACGAAATCGCCAATAGATAAGACCATTTTACAATTTGGGCCCAAGTTAGAAGCAGAGCCTAAGGTGTAAATTATCGATAGTCCATATCTCGGAAACTATAAGAGATAATGCAATTTGGCAACCGGCAATGTAATTAGCATGCCGAATATTACTTGGAATGTGAATTGCAACGAAATCGCCAATAGATAAGACCATTTTACAATTTGGGCCCAAGTTAGAAGCAGAGCCTAAGGTGTAAATTATCGATAGTCCATATCTCGGAAACTATAAGAGATAATGCAATTTGGCAACCGGCAATGTAATTAGCATGCCGAATATTACTTGGAATGTGAATTGGAACGAAATCGCCAATAGATAAGACCATTTTACAATTTGGGCCCAAGTTAGAAGCAGAGCCTAAGGTGTAAATTATGGATAGTCCATATCTCGGAAACTAAAAGAGATAATGCAATTTCGCAACCGGCAAGTAATTAGCATGCCGAATATCACTTGGAATGTGAATTGGGACGAAATCGCCAATAGATAAGACCATTTTACAATTTGGGCCCAAGTTAGAAGCAGAGCCTAAGGTGTAAATTATCGATAGTCCATATCTCGGAAACTATAAGAGATAATGCAATTTGGCAACCGGCAATGTAATTAGCATGCCGAATATTACTTGGAATGTGAATTGGGACGAAATCGCCAATAGATAAGACCATTTTACAATTTGGGTCCAAGTTAGAAGCAGAGCCTAAGGTGTAAATTATCGATAGTCCATATCTCGGAAACTATAAGAGATAATGCAATTTGGCAACCGGCAATGTAATTAGCATGCCGAATATTACTTGGAATGTGAATTGGAACGAAATCGCCAATAGGTAAGACCATTTTACAATTTGGGCCCAAGTTAGAAGCAGAGCCTAAGGTGTAAATTATCGATAGTCCATATCTCGGAAACTATAAGAGATAATTCAATTTGGCAACCGGCAATGTAATTAGCATGCCGAATATTACTTGGAATGTGAATTGGAACGAAATCGCCAATAGATAAGACCATTTTACAATTTGGGCCCAAGTTAGAAGCAGAGCCTAAGGTGTAAATTATCGATAGTCCATATCTCGGAAACTATAAGAGATAATGCAATTTGGCAACCGGCAATGTAATTAGCATGCCGAATATTACTTGGAATGTGAATTGGAACGAAATCGCCAATAGATAAGACCATTTTACAATTTGGGCCCAAGTTAGAAGCAGAGCCTAAGGTGTAAATTATCGATAGTCCATATCTCGGAAACTATAAGAGATAATGCAATTTGGCAACCGGCAATGTAATTAGCATGCTGAATATTACTTGGAATGTGAATTGGAACGAAATCGCCAAAAGATAAGGCCATTTTACAATTTGGGCCCAAGTTAGAAGCAGAGCCTATGGTGTAAATTATCGATAGTCCATATCTCGGAAACTATAAGAGATAATGCAATTTGGCAACCGGCAATGTAATTAGCATGCCGAATATTACTTGGAATGTGAATTGGAACGAAATCGCCAATAGATAAGACCATTTTACAATTTGGGCCCAAGTTAGAAGCAGAGCCTAAGGTGTAAATTATCGATAGTCCATATCTCGGAAACTATAAGAGATAATGCAATTTGGCAACCGGCAATGTAATTAGCATGCCGAATATTACTTGGAATGTGAATTGGAACGAAATCGCCAATAGATAAGAACATTTTACAATTTGGGCCCAAGTTAGAAGCAGAGCCTAAGGTGTAAATTATCGATAGTCCATATCTCGGAAACTATAAGAGATAATGCAATATGGCAACCGGCAATGTAATTAGCATGCCGAATATTACTTGGAATGTGAATTGGAACGAAATCGCCAATAGGTAAGACCATTTTACAATTTGGGCCCAAGTTAGAAGCAGAGCCTAAGGTGTAAATTATCGATAGTCCATATCTCGGAAACTATAAGAGATAATTCAATTTGGCAACCGGCAATGTAATTATCATGCCGAATATTACTTGGAATGTGAATTGGAACGAAATCGCCAATAGATAAGACCATTTTACAATTTGGGCCCAAGTTAGAAGCAGAGCCTAAGGTGTAAATTATCGATAGTCCATATCTCGGAAACTATAAGAGATAATGCAATTTGGCAACCGGCAATGTAATTAGCATGCCGAATATTACTTGGAATGTGAATTGGAACGAAATCGCCAATAGATAAGACCATTTTACAAATTGGGCCCAAGTTAGAAGCAGAGCCTAAGGTGTAAATTATTGATAGTCCATATCTCGGAAACTATAAGAGATAATGCAATTTCGCAACCGGCAATGTAATTAGCATGCCGAATATCACTTGGAATGTGAATTGGGACGAAATCGCCAATAGATAAGACCATTTTACAATTTGGGCCCAAGTTAGAAGCAGAGCCTAAGGTGTAAATTATCGATAGTCCATAACTCGGAAACTATAAGAGATAATGCAATTTGGCAACCGGCAATGTAATTAGCATGCCGAATATTACTTGGAATGTGAATTGGAACGAAATCGCCAATAGATAAGACCATTTTACAATTTGGGCCCAAGTTAGAAGCAGAGCCTAAGGTGTAAATTATCGATAGTCCATATCTCGGAAACTATAAGAGATAATGCAATTTGGCAACCGGCAATGTAATTAGCATGCCGAATATTACTTGGAATGTGAATTGGAACGAAATCGCCAATAGATAAGACCATTTTACAATTTGGGCCCAAGTTAGAAGCAGAGCCTAAGGTGTAAATTATCGATAGTCCATATCTCGGAAACTATAAGAGATAATGCAATTTGGCAACCGGCAATGTAATTAGCATGCCGAATATTACTTGGAATGTGAATTGGAACGAAATCGCCAATAGATAAGACCATTTTACAATTTGGGCCCAAGTTAGAAGCAGAGCCTAAGGTGTAAATTATCGATAGTCCATATCTCGGAAACTATAAGAGATAATGCAATTTGGCAGCCGGCAATGTAATTAGCATGCCGAATATTACTTGGAATGTGAATTGGAACGAAATCGCCAATAGATAAGACCATTTTACAAATTGGGCCCAAGTTAGAAGCAGAGCCTAAGGTGTAAATTATTGATAGTCCATATCTCGGAAACTATAAGAGATAATGCAATTTCGCAACCGGCAATGTAATTAGCATGCCGAATATTACTTGGAGTGTGAATTGGAACGAAATCGCCAATAGATAAGACCATTTTACAATTTGGGCCCAAGTTAGAAGCAGAGCCTAAGGTGTAAATTATCGATAGTCCATATCTCGGAAACTATAAGAGATAATGCAATTTGGCAACCGGCAATGTAATTAGCATGCCGAATATTACTTGGAATGTGAATTGGAACGAAATCGCCAATAGATAAGACCATTTTACAATTTGGGCCCAAGTTAGAAGCAGAGCCTAAGGTGTAAATTATCGATAGTCCATATCTCGGAAACTATAAGAGATAATGCAATTTGGCAACCGGCAATGTAATTAGCATGCCGAATATTACTTGGAATGTGAACTGGAACGAAATCGCCAATAGATAAGACCATTTTACAATTTGGGCCCAAGTTAGAAGCAGAGCCTAAGGTGTAAATTATCGATAGTCCATATCTCGGAAACTATAAGAGATAAAGCAATTTGGCAACCGGCAATGTAATTAGCATGCCGAATATTACTTGGAATGTGAATTGGAACGAAATCGCCAATAGATAAGACCATTTTACAATTTGGGCCCAAGTTAGAAGCAGAGCCTAAGGTGTAAATTATCGATAGTCCATATCTCGGAAACTATAAGAGATAATGCAATTTCGCAACCGGCAATATAATTAGCATGCCGAATATTACTTGGAGTGTGAATTGGAACGAAATCGCCAACAGATAAAACCATTTTACAATTTGGGCCCAAGTTAGAAGCAGAGCCTAAGGTGTAACTTATCGATAGTCCATATCTCGGAAACTATAAGAGATAATGCAATTTGGCAATCGGCAATGTAATTAGCATGCCGAATATTACTTGAAATGTGAATTGGAACGAAATCGCCAATAGATAAGGCCATTTTACAATTTGGGCCCAAGTTAGAAGCAGAGCCTAAGGTGTAAATTATCGATAGTCCATATCTCGGAAACTATAAGAGATAATGCAATTTCGCAACCGGCAATGTAATTAGCATGCCGAATATTACTTGGAGTGTGAATTGGAACGAAATGGCCAATAGATAAGACCATTTTACAATTTGGGCCCAAGTTAGAAGCAGAGCCTAAGGTGTAAATTATCGATAGTCCATATCTCGGAAACTATAAGAGATAATGCAATTTGGCAACCGGCAATGTAATTAGCATGCCGAATATTACTTGGAATGTGAATTGGAACGAAATCGCCAATAGATAAGACCATTTTACAATTTGGGCCCAAGTTAGAAGCAGAGCCTAAGGTGTAAATTATTGATAGTCCATATCTCGGAAACTATAAGAGATAATGCAATTTCGCAACCGGCAATGTAATTAGCATGCCGAATATCACTTGGAATGTGAATTGGGACGAAATCGCCAATAGATAAGACCATTTTACAATTTGGGCCCAAGTTAGAAGCAGAGCCTAAGTTGTAAATTATCGATAGTCCATATCTCGGAAACTATAAGAGATAATGCAATTTGGCAACCGGCAATGTAATTAGCATGCCGAATATTACTTGGAATGTGAATTGGAACGAAATCGCCAATAGATAAGACCATTTTACAATTTGGGCCCAAGTTAGAAGCAGAGCCTAAGGTGTAAATTATCGATAGTCCATATCTCGGAAACTATAAGAGATAATGCAATTTGGCAACCGGCAATGTAATTAGCATGCCGAATATTACTTGGAATGTGAATTGGAACGAAATCGCCAATAGATAAGACCATTTTACAATTTGGGCCCAAGTTAGAAGCAGAGCCTAAGGTGTAAATTATCGATAGTCCATATCTCGGAAACTATAAGAGATAATGCAATTTCGCAACCGGCAATGTAATTAGCATGCCGAATATTACTTGGAGTGTGAATTGGAACGAAATCGCCAATAGATAAGACCATTTTACAATTTGGGCCCAAGTTAGAAGCAGAGCCTAAGGTGTAAATTATCGATAGTCCATATCTCGGAAACTATAAGAGATAATGCAATTTGGCAACCGGCAATGTAAATAGCATGCCGAATATTACTTGGAATGTGAATTGGAACGAAATCGCCAATAGATAAGACCATTTTACAATTTGGGCCCAAGTTAGAAGCAGAGCCTAAGGTGTAAATTATCGATAGTCCATATCTCGGAAACTATAAGAGATAATGCAATTTGGCAACCGGCAATGTAATTAGCATGCCGAATATTACTTGGAATGTGAATTGCAACGAAATCGCCAATAGATAAGACCATTTTACAATTTGGGCCCAAGTTAGAAGCAGAGCCTAAGGTGTAAATTATCGATAGTCCATATCTCGGAAACTATAAGAGATAATGCAATTTGGCAACCGGCAATGTAATTAGCATGCCGAATATTACTTGGAATGTGAATTGGAACGAAATCGCCAATAGATAAGACCATTTTACAATTTGGGGCCAAGTTAGAAGCAGAGCCTAAGGTGTAAATTATCGATAGTCCATATCTCGGAAACTATAAGAGATAATGCAATTTGGCAACCGGCAATGTAATTAGCATGCCGAATATTACTTGGAATGTGAATTGGAACGAAATCGCCAATAGATAAGACCATTTTACAAATTGGGCCCAAGTTAGAAGCAGAGCCTAAGGTGAAAATTATTGATAGTCCATATCTCGGAAACTATATGAGATAATGCAATTTCGCAACCGGCAATGTAATTAGCATGCCGAATATCACTTGGAATGTGAATTGGGACGAAATCGCCAATAGATAAGACCATTTTACAATTTGGGCCCAAGTTAGAAGCAGAGCCTAAAGTGTAAATTATCGATAGTCCATATCTCGGAAACTATAAGAGATAATGCAATTTGGCAACCGGCAATGTAATTAGCATGCCGAATATTACTTGGAATGTGAATTGGAACGAAATCGCCAATAGATAAGACCATTTTACAATTTGGGCCCAAGTTAGAAGCAGAGCCTAAGGTGTAAATTATCGATAGTCCATATCTCGGAAACTATAAGAGATAATGCAATTTGGCAACCGGCAATGTAATTAGCATGCCGAATATTACTTGGAATGTGAATTGGAACGAAATCGCCAATAGATAAGACCATTTTACAATTTGGGCCCAAGTTAGAAGCAGAGCCTAAGGTGTAAATTATCGATAGTCCATATCTCGGAAACTATAAGAGATAATGCAATTTCGCAACCGGCAATGTAATTAGCATGCCGAATATTACTTGGAGTGTGAATTGGAACGAAATCGCCAATAGATAAGACCATTTTACAATTTGGGCCCAAGTTAGAAGCAGAGCCTAAGGTGTAAATTATCGATAGTCCATATCTCGGAAACTATAAGAGATAATGCAATTTGGCAACCGGCAATGTAAATAGCATGCCGAATATTACTTGGAATGTGAATTGGAACGAAATCGCCAATAGATAAGACCATTTTACAATTTGGGCCCAAGTTAGAAGCAGAGCCTAAGGTGTAAATTATCGATAGTCCATATCTCGGAAACTATAAGAGATAATGCAATTTGGCAACCGGCAATGTAATTAGCATGCCGAATATTACTTGGAATGTGAATTGGAACGAAATCGCCAATAGATAAGACCATTTTACAATTTGGGGCCAAGTTAGAAGCAGAGCCTAAGGTGTAAATTATCGATAGTCCATATCTCGGAAACTATAAGAGATAATGCAATTTGGCAACCGGCAATGTAATTAGCATGCCGAATATTACTTGGAATGTGAATTGGAACGAAATCGCCAATAGATAAGACCATTTTACAAATTGGGCCCAAGTTAGAAGCAGAGCCTAAGGTGAAAATTATTGATAGTCCATATCTCGGAAACTATAAGAGATAATGCAATTTCGCAACCGGCAATGTAATTAGCATGCCGAATATCACTTGGAATGTGAATTGGGACGAAATCGCCAATAGATAAGACCATTTTACAATTTGGGCCCAAGTTAGAAGCAGAGCCTAAGGTGTAAATTATCGATAGTCCATATCTCGGAAGCTATAAGAGATAATGCAATTTGGCAACCGGCAATGTAATTAGCATGCCGAATATTACTTGGAATGTGAATTGGAACGAAATCGCCAATAGATAAGACCATTTTACAATTTGGGCCCAAGTTAGAAGCAGAGCCTAAGGTGTAAATTATCGATAGTCCATATCTCGGAAACTATAAGAGATAATGCAGTTTGGCAACCGGCAATGTAATTAGCATGCCGAATATTACTTGGAATGTGAATTGGAACGAAATCGCCAATAGATAAGACCATTTTACAATTTGGGCCCAAGTTAGAAGCAGAGCCTAAGGTGTAAATAATCGATAGTCCATATCTCGGAAACTATAAGAGATAATGCAATTTCGCAACCGGCAATGTAATTAGCATGCCGAATATTACTTGGAGTGTGAATTGGAACGAAATCGCCAATAGATAAGACCATTTTACAATTTGGGCCCAAGTTAGAAGCAGAGCCTAAGGTGTAAATTATCGATAGTCCATATCTCGGAAACTATAAGAGATAATGCAATTTGGCAACCGGAAATGTAATTAGCATGCCGAATATTACTTGGAATGTGAATTGGAACGAAATCGCCAATAGATAAGACCATTTTACAATTTGGGCCCAAGTTAGAAGCAGAGCCTAAGGTGTAAATTATCGATAGTCCATATCTCGGAAACTATAAGAGATAATGCAATTTCGCAACCGGCAATGTAATTAGCATGCCGAATATTACTTGGAGTGTGAATTGGAACGAAATCGCCAATAGATAAGACCATTTTACAATTTGGGCCCAAGTTAGAAGCAGAGCCTAAGGTGTAAATTATCGATAGTCCATATCTCGGAAACTATAAGAGATAATGCAATTTGGCAACCGGCAATGTAATTAGCATGCCGAATATTACTTGGAATGTGAATTGGAACGAAATCGCCAATAGATAAGACCATTTTACAATTTGGGCCTAAGTTAGAAGCAGAGCCTAAGGTGTAAATTATCGATAGTCCATATCTCGGAAACTATAAGAGATAATGCAATTTGGCAACCGGCAATGTAATTAGCATGCCGAATATTACTTGGAATGTGAATTGGAACGAAATCGCCAATAGATAAGACCATTTTACAATTTGGGCCCAAGTTAGAAGCAGAGCCTAAGGTGTAAATTATCGATAGTCCATATCTCGGAAACTATAAGAGATAATGCAATTTCGCAACCGGCAATGTAATTAGCATGCCGAATATTACTTGGAGTGTGAATTGGAACGAAATCGCCAATAGATAAGACCATTTTACAATTTGGGCCCAAGTTAGAAGCAGAGCCTAAGGTGTAAATTATCGATAGTCCATATCTCGGAAACTATAAGAGATAATGCAATTTGGCAACCGGCAATGTAATTAGCATGCCGAATATTACTTGGAATGTGAATTGGAACGAAATCGCCAATAGATAAGACCATTTTACAATTTGGGCCCAAGTTAGAAGCAGAGCCTAAGGTGTAAATTATCGATAGTCCATATCTCGGAAACTATAAGAGATAATGCAATTTCGCAACCGGCAATGTAATTAGCATGCCGAATATTACTTGGAGTGTGAATTGGAACGAAATCGCCAATAGATAAGACCATTTTACAATTTGGGCCCAAGTTAGAAGCAGAGCCTAAGGTGTAAATTATCGATAGTCCATATCTCGGAAACTATAAGAGATAATGCAATTTGGCAACCGGCAATGTAATTAGCATGCCGAATATTACTTGGAATGTGAATTGCAACGAAATCGCCAATAGATAAGACCATTTTACAATTTGGGCCCAAGTTAGAAGCAGAGCCTAAGGTGTAAATTATCGATAGTCCATATCTCGGAAACTATAAGAGATAATGCAATTTGGCAACCGGCAATGTAATTAGCATGCCGAATATCACTTGGAATGTGAATTGGGACGAAATCGCCAATAGATAAGACCATTTTACAATTTGGGCCCAAGTTAGAAGCAGAGCCTAAGGTGTAAATTATCGATAGTCCATATCTCGGAAACTATAAGAGATAATGCAATTTGGCAACCGGCAATGTAATTAGCATGCCGAATATTACTTGGAATGTGAATTGGGACGAAATCGCCAATAGATAAGACCATTTTACAATTTGGGCCCAAGTTAGAAGCAGAGCCTAAGGTGTAAATTATCGATAGTCCATATCTCGGAAACTATAAGAGATAATGCAATTTGGCAACCGGCAATGTAATTAGCATGCCGAATATTACTTGGAATGTGAATTGGAACGAAATCGCCAATAGGTAAGACCATTTTACAATTTGGGCCCAAGTTAGAAGCAGAGCCTAAGGTGTAAATTATCGATAGTCCATATCTCGGAAACTATAAGAGATAATTCAATTTGGCAACCGGCAATGTAATTAGCATGCCGAATATTACTTGGAATGTGAATTGGAACGAAATCGCCAATAGATAAGACCATTTTACAATTTGGGCCCAAGTTAGAAGCAGAGCCTAAGGTGTAAATTATCGATAGTCCATATCTCGGAAACTATAAGAGATAATGCAATTTGGCAACCGGCAATGTAATTAGCATGCCGAATATTACTTGGAATGTGAATTGGAACGAAATCGCCAATAGATAAGACCATTTTACAATTTGGGCCCAAGTTAGAAGCAGAGCCTAAGGTGTAAATTATCGATAGTCCATATCTCGGAAACTATAAGAGATAATGCAATTTGGCAACCGGCAATGTAATTAGCATGCTGAATATTACTTGGAATGTGAATTGGAACGAAATCGCCAAAAGATAAGGCCATTTTACAATTTGGGCCCAAGTTAGAAGCAGAGCCTATGGTGTAAATTATCGATAGTCCATATCTCGGAAACTATAAGAGATAATGCAATTTGGCAACCGGCAATGTAATTAGCATGCCGAATATTACTTGGAATGTGAATTGGAACGAAATCGCCAATAGATAAGACCATTTTACAAATTGGGCCCAAGTTAGAAGCAGAGCCTAAGGTGTAAATTATCGATAGTCCATATCTCGGAAACTATAAGAGATAATGCAATTTGGCAACCGGCAATGTAATTAGCATGCCGAATATTACTTGGAATGTGAATTGGAACGAAATCGCCAATAGATAAGACCATTTTACAATTTGGGCCCAAGTTAGAAGCAGAGCCTAAGGTGTAAATTATCGATAGTCCATATCTCGGAAACTATAAGAGATAATGCAATTTGGCAACCGGCAATGTAATTAGCATGCCGAATATTACTTGGAATGTGAATTGGAACGAAATCGCCAATAGATAAGACCATTTTACAAATTGGGCCCAAGTTAGAAGCAGAGCCTAAGGTGTAAATTATCGATAGTCCATATCTCGGAAACTATAAGAGATAATGCAATTTGGCAACCGGCAATGTAATTAGCATGCCGAATATTACTTGGAATGTGAATTGGAACGAAATCGCCAATAGATAAGACCATTTTACAATTTGGGCCCAAGTTAGAAGCAGAGCCTAAGGTGTAAATTATCGATAGTCCATATCTCGGAAACTATAAGAGATAATGCAATATGGCAACCGGCAATGTAATTAGCATGCCGAATATTACTTGGAATGTGAATTGGAACGAAATCGCCAATAGGTAAGACCATTTTACAATTTGGGCCCAAGTTAGAAGCAGAGCCTAAGGTGTAAATTATCGATAGTCCATATCTCGGAAACTATAAGAGATAATTCAATTTGGCAACCGGCAATGTAATTATCATGCCGAATATTACTTGGAATGTGAATTGGAACGAAATCGCCAATAGATAAGACCATTTTACAATTTGGGCCCAAGTTAGAAGCAGAGCCTAAGGTGTAAATTATCGATAGTCCATATCTCGGAAACTATAAGAGATAATGCAATTTGGCAACCGGCAATGTAATTAGCATGCCGAATATTACTTGGAATGTGAATTGGAACGAAATCGCCAATAGATAAGACCATTTTACAAATTGGGCCCAAGTTAGAAGCAGAGCCTAAGGTGTAAATTATTGATAGCCCATATCTCGGAAACTATAAGAGATAATGCAATTTCGCAACCGGCAATGTAATTAGCATGCCGAATATCACTTGGTATGTGAATTGGGACGAAATCGCCAATAGATAAGACCATTTTACAATTTGGGCCCAAGTTAGAAGCAGAGCCTAAGGTGTAAATTATCGATAGTCCATATCTCGGAAACTATAAGAGATAATGCAATTTCGCAACCGGCAATGTAATTAGCATGCCGAATATTACTTGGAGTGTGAATTGGAACGAAATGGCCAATAGATAAGACCATTTTACAATTTGGGCCCAAGTTAGAAGCAGAGCCTAAGGTGTAAATTATCGATAGTCCATATCTCGGAAACTATAAGAGATAATGCAATTTGGCAACCGGCAATGTAATTAGCATGCCGAATATTACTTGGAATGTGAATTGGAACGAAATCGCCAATAGATAAGACCATTTTACAATTTGGGCCCAAGTTAGAAGCAGAGCCTAAGGTGTAAATTATCGATAGTCCATATCTCGGAAACTATAAGAGATAATGCAATTTGGCAACCGGCAATGTAATTAGCATGCCGAATATTACTTGGAATGTGAATTGGAACGAAATCGCCAATAGATAAGACCATTTTACAAATTGGGCCCAAGTTAGAAGCAGAGCCTAAGGTGTAAATTATTGATAGTCCATATCTCGGAAACTATAAGAGATAATGCAATTTCGCAACCGGCAATGTAATTAGCATGCCGAATATCACTTGGAATGTGAATTGGGACGAAATCGCCAATAGATAAGACCATTTTACAATTTGGGCCCAAGTTAGAAGCAGAGCCTAAGGTGTAAATTATCGATAGTCCATATCTCGGAAACTATAAGAGATAATGCAATTTGGCAACCGGCAATGTAATTAGCATGCCGAATATTACTTGGAATGTGAATTGGAACGAAATCGCCAATAGATAAGACCATTTTACAATTTGGGCCCAAGTTAGAAGCAGAGCCTAAGGTGTAAATTATCGATAGTCCATATCTCGGAAACTATAAGAGATAATGCAATTTGGCAACCGGCAATGTAATTAGCATGCCGAATATTACTTGGAATGTGAATTGGAACGAAATCGCCAATAGATAAGACCATTTTACAATTTGGGCCCAAGTTAGAAGCAGAGCCTAAGGTGTAAATTATCGATAGTCCATATCTCGGAAACTATAAGAGATAATGCAATTTCGCAACCGGCAATGTAATTAGCATGCCGAATATTACTTGGAGTGTGAATTGGAACGAAATCGCCAATAGATAAGACCATTTTACAATTTGGGCCCAAGTTAGAAGCAGAGCCTAAGGTGTAAATTATCGATAGTCCATATCTCGGAAACTATAAGAGATAATGCAATTTGGCAACCGGCAATGTAAATAGCATGCCGAATATTACTTGGAATGTGAATTGGAACGAAATCGCCAATAGATAAGACCATTTTACAATTTGGGCCCAAGTTAGAAGCAGAGCCTAAGGTGTAAATTATCGATAGTCCATATCTCGGAAACTATAAGAGATAATGCAATTTGGCAACCGGCAATGTAATTAGCATGCCGAATATTACTTGGAATGTGAATTTCAACGAAATCGCCAATAGATAAGACCATTTTACAATTTGGGCCCAAGTTAGAAGCAGAGCCTAAGGTGTAAATTATCGATAGTCCATATCTCGGAAACTATAAGAGATAATGCAATTTGGCAACCGGCAATGTAATTAGCATGCCGAATATTACTTGGAATGTGAATTGGAACGAAATCGCCATTAGATAAGACCATTTTACAATTTGGGCCCAAGTTAGAAGCAGAGCCTAAGGTGTAAATTATCGATAGTCCATATCTCGGAAACTATAAGAGATAATGCAATTTGGCAACCGGCAATGTAATTAGCATGCCGAATATTACTTGGAATGTGAATTGGAACGAAATCGCCAATAGATAAGACCATTTTACAAATTGGGCCCAAGTTAGAAGCAGAGCCTAAGGTGAAAATTATTGATAGTCCATATCTCGGAAACTATAAGAGATAATGCAATTTCGCAACCGGCAATGTAATTAGCATGCCGAATATCACTTGGAATGTGAATTGGGACGAAATCGCCAATAGATAAGACCATTTTACAATTTGGGCCCAAGTTAGAAGCAGAGCCTAAGGTGTAAATTATCGATAGTCCATATCTCGGAAACTATAAGAGATAATGCAATTTGGCAACCGGCAATGTAATTAGCATGCCGAATATTACTTGGAATGTGAATTGGAACGAAATCGCCAATAGATAAGACCATTTTACAATTTGGGCCCAAGTTAGAAGCAGAGCCTAAGGTGTAAATTATCGATAGTCCATATCTCGGAAACTATAAGAGATAATGCAATTTGGCAACCGGCAATGTAATTAGCATGCCGAATATTACTTGGAATGTGAATTGGAACGAAATCGCCAATAGATAAGACCATTTTACAATTTGGGCCCAAGTTAGAAGCAGAGCCTAAGGTGTAAATTATCGATAGTCCATATCTCGGAAACTATAAGAGATAATGCAATTTGGCAACCGGCAATGTAATTAGCATGCCGAATATTACTTGGAATGTGAATTGGAACGAAATCGCCAATAGATAAGACCATTTTACAATTTGGGCCTAAGTTAGAAGCAGAGCCTAAGGTGTAAATTATCGATAGTCCATATCTCGGAAACTATAAGAGATAATGCAATTTGGCAACCGGCAATGTAATTAGCATGCCGAATATTACTTGGAATGTGAATTGGAACGAAATCGCCAATAGATAAGACCATTTTACAATTTGGGCCCAAGTTAGAAGCAGAGCCTAAGGTGTAAATTATCGATAGTCCATATCTCGGAAACTATAAGAGATAATGCAATTTCGCAACCGGCAATGTAATTAGCATGCCGAATATTACTTGGAGTGTGAATTGGAACGAAATCGCCAATAGATAAGACCATTTTACAATTTGGGCCCAAGTTAGAAGCAGAGCCTAAGGTGTAAATTATCGATAGTCCATATCTCGGAAACTATAAGAGATAATGCAATTTGGCAACCGGCAATGTAATTAGCATGCCGAATATTACTTGGAATGTGAATTGGAACGAAATCGCCAATAGATAAGACCATTTTACAATTTGGGCCCAAGTTAGAAGCAGAGCCTAAGGTGTAAATTATCGATAGTCCATATCTCGGAAACTATAAGAGATAATGCAATTTGGCAACCGGCAATGTAATTAGCATGCCGAATATTACTTGGAATGTGAATTGGAACGAAATCGCCAATAGATAAGACCATTTTACAATTTGGGCCCAAGTTAGAAGCAGAGCCTAAGGTGTAAATTATCGATAGTCCATATCTCGGAAACTATAAGAGATAATGCAATTTGGCAACCGGCAATGTAATTAGCATGCCGAATATTACTTGGAATGTGAATTGGAACGAAATCGCCAATAGATAAGACCATTTTACAAATTGGGCCCAAGTTAGAAGCAGAGCCTAAGGTGTAAATTATTGATAGTCCATATCTCGGAAACTATAAGAGATAATGCAATTTCGCAACCGGCAATGTAATTAGCATGCCGAATATCACTTGGAATGTGAATTGGGACGAAATCGCCAATAGATAAGACCATTTTACAATTTGGGCCCAAGTTAGAAGCAGAGCCTAAGGTGTAAATTATCGATAGTCCATATCTCGGAAACTATAAGAGATAATGCAATTTGGCAACCGGCAATGTAATTAGCATGCCGAATATTACTTGGAATGTGAATTGGAACGAAATCGCCAATAGATAAGACCATTTTACAATTTGGGCCCAAGTTAGAAGCAGAGCCTAAGGTGTAAATTATCGATAGTCCATATCTCGGAAACTATAAGAGATAATGCAATTTGGCAACCGGCAATGTAATTAGCATGCCGAATATTACTTGGAATGTGAATTGGAACGAAATCGCCAATAGATAAGACCATTTTACAATTTGGGCCCAAGTTAGAAGCAGAGCCTAAGGTGTAAATTATCGATAGTCCATATCTCGGAAACTATAAGAGATAATGCAATTTGGCAACCGGCAATGTAATTAGCATGCCGAATATTACTTGGAATGTGAATTGGAACGAAATCGCCAATAGATAAGACCATTTTACAAATTGGGCCCAAGTTAGAAGCAGAGCCTAAGGTGTAAATTATTGATAGTCCATATCTCGGAAACTATAAGAGATAATGCAATTTCGCAACCGGCAATGTAATTAGCATGCCGAATATCACTTGGAATGTGAATTGGGACGAAATCGCCAATAGATAAGACCATTTTACAATTTGGGCCCAAGTTAGAAGCAGAGCCTAAGGTGTAAATTATCGATAGTCCATATCTCGGAAACTATAAGAGATAATGCAATTTGGCAACCGGCAATGTAATTAGCATGCCGAATATTACTTGGAATGTGAATTGGAACGAAATCGCCAATAGATAAGACCATTTTACAAATTGGGCCCAAGTTAGAAGCAGAGCCTAAGGTGTAAATTATTGATAGTCCATATCTCGGAAACTATAAGAGATAATGCAATTTCGCAACCGGCAATGTAATTAGCATGCCGAATATCACTTGGAATGTGAATTGGGACGAAATCGCCAATAGATAAGACCATTTTACAATTTGGGCCCAAGTTAGAAGCAGAGCCTAAGGTGTAAATTATCGATAGTCCATATCTCGGAAACTATAAGAGATAATGCAATTTGGCAACCGGCAATGTAATTAGCATGCCGAATATTACTTGGAATGTGAATTGGAACGAAATCGCCAATAGATAAGACCATTTTACAATTTGGGCCCAAGTTAGAAGCAGAGCCTAAGGTGTAAATTATCGATAGTCCATATCTCGGAAACTATAAGAGATAATGCAATTTGGCAACCGGCAATGTAATTAGCATGCCGAATATTACTTGGAATGTGAATTGGAACGAAATGGCCAATAGATAAGACCATTTTACAATTTGGGCCCAAGTTAGAAGCAGAGCCTAAGGTGTAAATTATCGATAGTCCATATCTCGGAAACTATAAGAGATAATGCAATTTGGCAACCGGCAATGTAATTAGCATGCCGAATATTACTTGGAATGTGAATTGGAACGAAATCGCCAATAGGTAAGACCATTTTACAATTTGGGCCCAAGTTAGAAGCAGAGCCTAAGGTGTAAATTATCGATAGTCCATATCTCGGAAACTATAAGAGATAATTCAATTTGGCAACCGGCAATGTAATTAGCATGCCGAATATTACTTGGAATGTGAATTGGAACGAAATCGCCAATAGATAAGACCATTTTACAAATTGGGCCCAAGTTAGAAGCAGAGCCTAAGGTGTAAATTATTGATAGTCCATATCTCGGAAACTATAAGAGATAATGCAATTTCGCAACCGGCAATGTAATTAGCATGCCGAATATCACTTGGAATGTGAATTGGGACGAAATCGCCAATAGATAAGACCATTTTACAATTTGGGCCCAAGTTAGAAGCAGAGCCTAAGGTGTAAATTATCGATAGTCCATAACTCGGAAACTATAAGAGATAATGCAATTTGGCAACCGGCAATGTAATTAGCATGCCGAATATTACTTGGAATGTGAATTGGAACGAAATCGCCAATAGATAAGACCATTTTACAATTTGGGCCCAAGTTAGAAGCAGAGCCTAAGGTGTAAATTATCGATAGTCCATATCTCGGAAACTATAAGAGATAATGCAATTTGGCAACCGGCAATGTAATTAGCATGCCGAATATTACTTGGAATGTGAATTGGAACGAAATCGCCAATAGATAAGACCATTTTACAATTTGGGCCCAAGTTAGAAGCAGAGCCTAAGGTGTAAATTATCGATAGTCCATATCTCGGAAACTATAAGAGATAATGCAATTTGGCAACCGGCAATGTAATTAGCATGCCGAATATTACTTGGAATGTGAATTGGAACGAAATCGCCAATAGATAAGACCATTTTACAAATTGGGCCCAAGTTAGAAGCAGAGCCTAAGGTGTAAATTATTGATAGTCCATATCTCGGAAACTATAAGAGATAATGCAATTTCGCAACCGGCAATGTAATTAGCATGCCGAATATCACTTGGAATGTGAATTGGGATGAAATCGCCAATAGATAAGACCATTTTACAATTTGGGCCCAAGTTAGAAGCAGAGCCTAAGGTGTAAATTATCGATAGTCCATATCTCGGAAACTATAAGAGATAATGCAATTTGGCAACCGGCAATGTAATTAGCATGCCGAATATTACTTCGAATGTGAATTGGAACGAAATCGCCATTAGATAAGACCATTTTACAATTTGGGCCCAAGTTAGAAGCAGAGCCTAAGGTGTAAATTATCGATAGTCCATATCTCGGAAACTATAAGAGATAATGCAATTTGGCAACCGGCAATGTAATTAGCATGCCGTATATTACTTGGAATGTGAATTGGAACGAAATCGCCAATAGATAAGACCATTTTACAATTTGGGCCCAAGTTAGAAGCAGAGCCTAAGGTGTAAATTATCGATAGTCCATATCTCGGAAACTATAAGAGATAATGCAATTTCGCAACCGGCAATGTAATTAGCATGCCGAATATTACTTGGAGTGTGAATTGGAACGAAATCGCCAATAGATAAGACCATTTTACAATTTGGGCCCAAGTTAGAAGCAGAGCCTAAGGTGTAAATTATCGATAGTCCATATCTCGGAAACTATAAGAGATAATGCAATTTGGCAACCGGCAATGTAATTAGCATGCCGAATATTACTTGGAATGTGAATTGGAACGAAATCGCCAATAGATAAGACCATTTTACAATTTGGGCCCAAGTTAGAAGCAGAGCCTAAGGTGTAAATTATCGATAGTCCATATCTCGGAAACTATAAGAGATAATGCAATTTCGCAACCGGCAATGTAATTAGCATGCCGAATATTACTTGGAGTGTGAATTGGAACGAAATCGCCAATAGATAAGACCATTTTACAATTTGGGCCCAAGTTAGAAGCAGAGCCTAAGGTGTAAATTATCGATAGTCCATATCTCGGAAACTATAAGAGATAATGCAATTTGGCAACCGGCAATGTAATTAGCATGCCGAATATTACTTGGAATGTGAACTGGAACGAAATCGCCAATAGATAAGACCATTTTACAATTTGGGCCCAAGTTAGAAGCAGAGCCTAAGGTGTAAATTATCGATAGTCCATATCTCGGAAACTATAAGAGATAATGCAATTTGGCAACCGGCAATGTAATTAGCATGCCGAATATTACTTGGAATGTGAATTGGAACGAAATCGCCAATAGATAAGACCATTTTACAATTTGGGCCCAAGTTAGAAGCAGAGCCTAAGGTGTAAATTATCGATAGTCCATATCTCGGAAACTATAAGAGATAATGCAATTTCGCAACCGGCAATGTAATTAGCATGCCGAATATTACTTGGAGTGTGAATTGGAACGAAATCGCCAATAGATAAGACCATTTTACAATTTGGGCCCAAGTTAGAAGCAGAGCCTAAGGTGTAACTTATCGATAGTCCATATCTCGGAAACTATAAGAGATAATGCAATTTGGCAACCGGCAATGTAATTAGCATGCCGAATATTACTTGAAATGTGAATTGGAACGAAATCGCCAATAGATAAGGCCATTTTACAATTTGGGCCCAAGTTAGAAGCAGAGCCTAAGGTGTAAATTATCGATAGTCCATATCTCGGAAACTATAAGAGATAATGCAATTTCGCAACCGGCAATGTAATTAGCATGCCGAATATTACTTGGAGTGTGAATTGGAACGAAATGGCCAATAGATAAGACCATTTTACAATTTGGGCCCAAGTTAGAAGCAGAGCCTAAGGTGTAAATTATCGATAGTCCATATCTCGGAAACTATAAGAGATAATGCAATTTGGCAACCGGCAATGTAATTAGCATGCCGAATATTACTTGGAATGTGAATTGGAACGAAATCGCCAATAGATAAGACCATTTTACAATTTGGGCCCAAGTTAGAAGCAGAGCCTAAGGTGTAAATTATTGATAGTCCATATCTCGGAAACTATAAGAGATAATGCAATTTCGCAACCGGCAATGTAATTAGCATGCCGAATATCACTTGGAATGTGAATTGGGACGAAATCGCCAATAGATAAGACCATTTTACAATTTGGGCCCAAGTTAGAAGCAGAGCCTAAGGTGTAAATTATCGATAGTCCATATCTCGGAAACTATAGGAGATAATGCAATTTGGCAACCGGCAATGTAATTAGCATGCCGAATATTACTTGGAATGTGAATTGGAACGAAATCGCCAATAGATAAGACCATTTTACAATTTGGGCCCAAGTTAGAAGCAGAGCCTAAGGTGTAAATTATCGATAGTCCATATCTCGGAAACTATAAGAGATAATGCAATTTGGCAACCGGCAATGTAATTAGCATGCCGAATATTACTTGGAATGTGAATTGGAACGAAATCGCCAATAGATAAGACCATTTTACAATTTGGGCCCAAGTTAGAAGCAGAGCCTAAGGTGTAAATTATCGATAGTCCATATCTCGGAAACTATAAGAGATAATGCAATTTGGCAACCGGCAATGTAATTAGCATGCCGAATATTACTTGGAATGTGAATTGGAACGAAATCGCCAATAGATAAGACCATTTTACAAATTGGGCCCAAGTTAGAAGCAGAGCCTAAGGTGTAAATTATTGATAGTCCATATCTCGGAAACTATAAGAGATAATGCAATTTCGCAACCGGCAATGTAATTAGCATGCCGAATATCACTTGGAATGTGAATTGGGACGAAATCGCCAATAGATAAGACCATTTTACAATTTGGGCCCAAGTTAGAAGCAGAGCCTAAGGTGTAAATTATCGATAGTCCATATCTCGGAAACTATAAGAGATAATGCAATTTGGCAACCGGCAATGTAATTAGCATGCCGAATATTACTTGGAATGTGAATTGGAACGAAATCGCCAATAGATAAGACCATTTTACAAATTGGGCCCAAGTTAGAAGCAGAGCCTAAGGTGTAAATTATTGATAGTCCATATCTCGGAAACTATAAGAGATAATGCAATTTCGCAACCGGCAATGTAATTAGCATGCCGAATATCACTTGGAATGTGAATTGGGACGAAATCGCCAATAGATAAGACCATTTTACAATTTGGGCCCAAGTTAGAAGCAGAGCCTAAGGTGTAAATTATCGATAGTCCATATCTCGGAAACTATAAGAGATAATGCAATTTGGCAACCGGCAATGTAATTAGCATGCCGAATATTACTTGGAATGTGAATTGGAACGAAATCGCCAATAGATAAGACCATTTTACAATTTGGGCCCAAGTTAGAAGCAGAGCCTAAGGTGTAAATTATCGATAGTCCATATCTCGGAAACTATAAGAGATAATGCAATTTGGCAACCGGCAATGTAATTAGCATGCCGAATATTACTTGGAATGTGAATTGGAACGAAATGGCCAATAGATAAGACCATTTTACAATTTGGGCCCAAGTTAGAAGCAGAGCCTAAGGTGTAAATTATCGATAGTCCATATCTCGGAAACTATAAGAGATAATGCAATTTGGCAACCGGCAATGTAATTAGCATGCCGAATATTACTTGGAATGTGAATTGGAACGAAATCGCCAATAGGTAAGACCATTTTACAATTTGGGCCCAAGTTAGAAGCAGAGCCTAAGGTGTAAATTATCGATAGTCCATATCTCGGAAACTATAAGAGATAATTCAATTTGGCAACCGGCAATGTAATTAGCATGCCGAATATTACTTGGAATGTGAATTGGAACGAAATCGCCAATAGATAAGACCATTTTACAAATTGGGCCCAAGTTAGAAGCAGAGCCTAAGGTGTAAATTATTGATAGTCCATATCTCGGAAACTATAAGAGATAATGCAATTTCGCAACCGGCAATGTAATTAGCATGCCGAATATCACTTGGAATGTGAATTGGGACGAAATCGCCAATAGATAAGACCATTTTACAATTTGGGCCCAAGTTAGAAGCAGAGCCTAAGGTGTAAATTATCGATAGTCCATAACTCGGAAACTATAAGAGATAATGCAATTTGGCAACCGGCAATGTAATTAGCATGCCGAATATTACTTGGAATGTGAATTGGAACGAAATCGCCAATAGATAAGACCATTTTACAATTTGGGCCCAAGTTAGAAGCAGAGCCTAAGGTGTAAATTATCGATAGTCCATATCTCGGAAACTATAAGAGATAATGCAATTTGGCAACCGGCAATGTAATTAGCATGCCGAATATTACTTGGAATGTGAATTGGAACGAAATCGCCAATAGATAAGACCATTTTACAATTTGGGCCCAAGTTAGAAGCAGAGCCTAAGGTGTAAATTATCGATAGTCCATATCTCGGAAACTATAAGAGATAATGCAATTTGGCAACCGGCAATGTAATTAGCATGCCGAATATTACTTGGAATGTGAATTGGAACGAAATCGCCAATAGATAAGACCATTTTACAATTTGGGCCCAAGTTAGAAGCAGAGCCTAAGGTGTAAATTATCGATAGTCCATATCTCGGAAACTATAAGAGATAATGCAATTTGGCAACCGGCAATGTAATTAGCATGCCGAATATTACTTGGAATGTGAATTGGAACGAAATCGCCAATAGATAAGACCATTTTACAAATTGGGCCCAAGTTAGAAGCAGAGCCTAAGGTGTAAATTATTGATAGTCCATATCTCGGAAACTATAAGAGATAATGCAATTTCGCAACCGGCAATGTAATTAGCATGCCGAATATCACTTGGAATGTGAATTGGGATGAAATCGCCAATAGATAAGACCATTTTACAATTTGGGCCCAAGTTAGAAGCAGAGCCTAAGGTGTAAATTATCGATAGTCCATATCTCGGAAACTATAAGAGATAATGCAATTTGGCAACCGGCAATGTAATTAGCATGCCGAATATTACTTCGAATGTGAATTGGAACGAAATCGCCATTAGATAAGACCATTTTACAATTTGGGCCCAAGTTAGAAGCAGAGCCTAAGGTGTAAATTATCGATAGTCCATATCTCGGAAACTATAAGAGATAATGCAATTTGGCAACCGGCAATGTAATTAGCATGCCGTATATTACTTGGAATGTGAATTGGAACGAAATCGCCAATAGATAAGACCATTTTACAATTTGGGCCCAAGTTAGAAGCAGAGCCTAAGGTGTAAATTATCGATAGTCCATATCTCGGAAACTATAAGAGATAATGCAATTTCGCAACCGGCAATGTAATTAGCATGCCGAATATTACTTGGAGTGTGAATTGGAACGAAATCGCCAATAGATAAGACCATTTTACAATTTGGGCCCAAGTTAGAAGCAGAGCCTAAGGTGTAAATTATCGATAGTCCATATCTCGGAAACTATAAGAGATAATGCAATTTGGCAACCGGCAATGTAATTAGCATGCCGAATATTACTTGGAATGTGAATTGGAACGAAATCGCCAATAGATAAGACCATTTTACAATTTGGGCCCAAGTTAGAAGCAGAGCCTAAGGTGTAAATTATCGATAGTCCATATCTCGGAAACTATAAGAGATAATGCAATTTCGCAACCGGCAATGTAATTAGCATGCCGAATATTACTTGGAGTGTGAATTGGAACGAAATCGCCAATAGATAAGACCATTTTACAATTTGGGCCCAAGTTAGAAGCAGAGCCTAAGGTGTAAATTATCGATAGTCCATATCTCGGAAACTATAAGAGATAATGCAATTTGGCAACCGGCAATGTAATTAGCATGCCGAATATTACTTGGAATGTGAACTGGAACGAAATCGCCAATAGATAAGACCATTTTACAATTTGGGCCCAAGTTAGAAGCAGAGCCTAAGGTGTAAATTATCGATAGTCCATATCTCGGAAACTATAAGAGATAATGCAATTTGGCAACCGGCAATGTAATTAGCATGCCGAATATTACTTGGAATGTGAATTGGAACGAAATCGCCAATAGATAAGACCATTTTACAATTTGGGCCCAAGTTAGAAGCAGAGCCTAAGGTGTAAATTATCGATAGTCCATATCTCGGAAACTATAAGAGATAATGCAATTTCGCAACCGGCAATGTAATTAGCATGCCGAATATTACTTGGAGTGTGAATTGGAACGAAATCGCCAATAGATAAGACCATTTTACAATTTGGGCCCAAGTTAGAAGCAGAGCCTAAGGTGTAACTTATCGATAGTCCATATCTCGGAAACTATAAGAGATAATGCAATTTGGCAACCGGCAATGTAATTAGCATGCCGAATATTACTTGAAATGTGAATTGGAACGAAATCGCCAATAGATAAGGCCATTTTACAATTTGGGCCCAAGTTAGAAGCAGAGCCTAAGGTGTAAATTATCGATAGTCCATATCTCGGAAACTATAAGAGATAATGCAATTTCGCAACCGGCAATGTAATTAGCATGCCGAATATTACTTGGAGTGTGAATTGGAACGAAATGGCCAATAGATAAGACCATTTTACAATTTGGGCCCAAGTTAGAAGCAGAGCCTAAGGTGTAAATTATCGATAGTCCATATCTCGGAAACTATAAGAGATATTGCAATTTGGCAACCGGCAATGTAATTAGCATGCCGAATATTACTTGGAATGTGAATTGGAACGAAATCGCCAATAGATAAGACCATTTTACAATTTGGGCCCAAGTTAGAAGCAGAGCCTAAGGTGTAAATTATCGATAGTCCATATCTCGGAAACTATAAGAGATAATGCAATTTGGCAACCGGCAATGTAATTAGCATGCCGAATATTACTTGGAATGTGAATTGGAACGAAATCGCCAATAGATAAGACCATTTTACAAATTGGGCCCAAGTTAGAAGCAGAGCCTAAGGTGTAAATTATTGATAGTCCATATCTCGGAAACTATAAGAGATAATGCAATTTCGCAACCGGCAATGTAATTAGCATGCCGAATATCACTTGGAATGTGAATTGGGACGAAATCGCCAATAGATAAGACCATTTTACAATTTGGGCCCAAGTTAGAAGCAGAGCCTAAGGTGTAAATTATCGATAGTCCATATCTCGGAAACTATAAGAGATAATGCAATTTGGCAACCGGCAATGTAATTAGCATGCCGAATATTACTTGGAATGTGAATTGGAACGAAATCGCCAATAGATAAGACCATTTTACAATTTGGGCCCAAGTTAGAAGCAGAGCCTAAGGTGTAAATTATCGATAGTCCATATCTCGGAAACTATAAGAGATAATGCAATTTGGCAACCGGCAATGTAATTAGCATGCCGAATATTACTTGGAATGTGAATTGGAACGAAATCGCCAATAGATAAGACCATTTTACAATTTGGGCCCAAGTTAGAAGCAGAGCCTAAGGTGTAAATTATCGATAGTCCATATCTCGGAAACTATAACAGATAATGCAATTTCGCAACCGGCAATGTAATTAGCATGCCGAATATTACTTGGAGTGTGAATTGGAACGAAATCGCCAATAGATAAGACCATTTTACAATTTGGGCCCTAGTTAGAAGCAGAGCCTAAGGTGTAAATTATCGATAGTCCATATCTCGGAAACTATAAGAGATAATGCAATTTGGCAACCGGCAATGTAAATAGCATGCCGAATATTACTTGGAATGTGAATTGGAACGAAATCGCCAATAGATAAGACCATTTTACAATTTGGGCCCAAGTTAGAAGCAGAGCCTAAGGTGTAAATTATCGATAGTCCATATCTCGGAAACTATAAGAGATAATGCAATTTGGCAACCGGCAATGTAATTAGCATGCCGAATATTACTTGGAATGTGAATTTCAACGAAATCGCCAATAGATAAGACCATTTTACAATTTGGGCCCAAGTTAGAAGCAGAGCCTAAGGTGTAAATTATCGATAGTCCATATCTCGGAAACTATAAGAGATAATGCAATTTGGCAACCGGCAATGTAATTAGCATGCCGAATATTACTTGGAATGTGAATTGGAACGAAATCGCCAATAGATAAGACCATTTTACAATTTGGGCCCAAGTTAGAAGCAGAGCCTAAGGTGTAAATTATCGATAGTCCATATCTCGGAAACTATAAGAGATAATGCAATTTGGCAACCGGCAATGTAATTAGCATGCCGAATATTACTTGGAATGTGAATTGGAACGAAATCGCCAATAGATAAGACCATTTTACAAATTGGGCCCAAGTTAGAAGCAGAGCCTAAGGTGAAAATTATTGATAGTCCATATCTCGGAAACTATAAGAGATAATGCAATTTCGCAACCGGCAATGTAATTAGCATGCCGAATATCACTTGGAATGTGAATTGGGACGAAATCGCCAATAGATAAGACCATTTTACAATTTGGGCCCAAGTTAGAAGCAGAGCCTAAGGTGTAAATTATCGATAGTCCATATCTCGGAAACTATAAGAGATAATGCAATTTGGCAACCGGCAATGTAATTAGCATGCCGAATATTACTTGGAATGTGAATTGGAACGAAATCGCCAATAGATAAGACCATTTTACAATTTGGGCCCAAGTTAGAAGCAGAGCCTAAGGTGTAAATTATCGATAGTCCATATCTCGGAAACTATAAGAGATAATGCAATTTGGCAACCGGCAATGTAATTAGCATGCCGAATATTACTTGGAATGTGAATTGGAACGAAATCGCCAATAGATAAGACCATTTTACAATTTGGGCCCAAGTTAGAAGCAGAGCCTAAGGTGTAAATTATCGATAGTCCATATCTCGGAAACTATAAGAGATAATGCAATTTGGCAACCGGCAATGTAATTAGCATGCCGAATATTACTTGGAATGTGAATTGGAACGAAATCGCCAATAGATAAGACCATTTTACAATTTGGGCCCAAGTTAGAAGCAGAGCCTAAGGTGTAAATTATCGATAGTCCATATCTCGGAAACTATAAGAGATAATGCAATTTGGCAACCGGCAATGTAATTAGCATGCCGAATATTACTTGGAATGTGAATTGGAACGAAATCGCCAATAGATAAGACCATTTTACAATTTGGGCCCAAGTTAGAAGCAGAGCCTAAGGTGTAAATTATCGATAGTCCATATCTCGGAAACTATAAGAGATAATGCAATTTGGCAACCGGCAATGTAATTAGCATGCCGAATATTACTTGGAATGTGAATTGGAACGAAATCCCCAATAGATAAGACCATTTTACAATTAGGGCCCAAGTTAGAAGCAGAGCCTAAGGTGTAAATTATCGATAGTCCATATCTCGGAAACTATAAGAGATAATGCAATTTCGCAACCGGCAATGTAATTAGCATGCCGAATATTACTTGGAGTGTGAATTGGAACGAAATCGCCAATAGATAAGACCATTTTACAATTTGGGCCCAAGTTAGAAGCAGAGCCTAAGGTGTAAATTATCGATAGTCCATATCTCGGAAACTATAAGAGATAATGCAATTTGGCAACCGGCAATGTAATTAGCATGCCGAATATTACTTGGAATGTAAATTGCAACGAAATCGCCAATAGATAAGACCATTTTACAATTTGGGCCCAAGTTAGAAGCAGAGCCTAAGATGTAAATTATCGATAGTCCATATCTCGGAAACTATAAGAGATAATGCAATTTGGCAACCGGCAATGTAATTAGCATGCCGAATATTACTTGGAATGTGAATTGGAACGAAATCGCCAATAGATAAGACCATTTTACAATTTGGGCCCAAGTTAGAAGCAGAGCCTAAGGTGTAAATTATGGATAGTCCATATCTCGGAAACTATAAGAGATAATGCAATTTCGCAACCGGCAAGTAATTAGCATGCCGAATATCACTTGGAATGTGAATTGGGACGAAATCGCCAATAGATAAGACCATTTTACAATTTGGGCCCAAGTTGGAAGCAGAGCCTAAGGTGTAAATTATCGATAGTCCATATCTCGGAAACTATAAGAGATAATGCAATTTGGCAACCGGCAATGTAATTAGCATGCCGAATATTACTTGGAATGTGAATTGGGACGAAATCGCCAATAGATAAGACCATTTTACAATTTGGGCCCAAGTTAGAAGCAGAGCCTAAGGTGTAAATTATCGATAGTCCATATCTCGGAAACTATAAGAGATAATGCAATTTGGCAACCGGCAATGTAATTAGCATGCCGAATATTACTTGGAATGTGAATTGGAACGAAATCGCCAATAGGTAAGACCATTTTACAATTTGGGCCCAAGTTAGAAGCAGAGCCTAAGGTGTAAATTATCGATAGTCCATATCTCGGAAACTATAAGAGATAATTCAATTTGGCAACCGGCAGTGTAATTAGCATGCCGAATATTACTTGGAATGTGAATTGGAACGAAATCGCCAATAGATAAGACCATTTTACAATTTGGGCCCAAGTTAGAAGCAGAGCCTAAGGTGTAAATTATCGATAGTCCATATCTCGGAAACTATAAGAGATAATGCAATTTGGCAACCGGCAATGTAATTAGCATGCCGAATATTACTTGGAATGTGAATTGGAACGAAATCGCCAATAGATAAGACCATTTTACAATTTGGGCCCAAGTTAGAAGCAGAGCCTAAGGTGTAAATTATCGATAGTCCATATCTCGGAAACTATAAGAGATAATGCAATTTGGCAACCGGCAATGTAATTAGCATGCTGAATATTACTTGGAATGTGAATTGGAACGAAATCGCCAAAAGATAAGGCCATTTTACAATTTGGGCCCAAGTTAGAAGCAGAGCCTATGGTGTAAATTATCGATAGTCCATATCTCGGAAACTATAAGAGATAATGCAATTTGGCAACCGGCAATGTAATTAGCATGCCGAATATTACTTGGAATGTGAATTGGAACGAAATCGCCAATAGATAAGACCATTTTACAATTTGGGCCCAAGTTAGAAGCAGAGCCTAAGGTGTAAATTATCGATAGTCCATATCTCGGAAACTATAAGAGATAATGCAATTTGGCAACCGGCAATGTAATTAGCATGCCGAATATTACTTGGAATGTGAATTGGAACGAAATCGAAAATAGATAAGACCATTTTACAATTTGGGCCCAAGTTAGAAGCAGAGCCTAAGGTGTAAATTATCGATAGTCCATATCTCGGAAACTATAAGAGATAATGCAATATGGCAACCGGCAATGTAATTAGCATGCCGAATATTACTTGGAATGTGAATTGGAACGAAATCGCCAATAGGTAAGACCATTTTACAATTTGGGCCCAAGTTAGAAGCAGAGCCTAAGGTGAAAATTATCGATAGTCCATATCTCGGAAACTATAAGAGATAATTCAATTTGGCAACCGGCAATGTAATTATCATGCCGAATATTACTTGGAATGTGAATTGGAACGAAATCGCCAATAGATAAGACCATTTTACAATTTGGGCCCAAGTTAGAAGCAGAGCCTAAGGTGTAAATTATCGATAGTCCATATCTCGGAAACTATAAGAGATAATGCAATTTGGCAACCGGCAATGTAATTAGCATGCCGAATATTACTTGGAATGTGAATTGGAACGAAATCGCCAATAGATAAGACCATTTTACAAATTGGGCCCAAGTTAGAAGCAGAGCCTAAGGTGTAAATTATTGATAGTCCATATCTCGGAAACTATAAGAGATAATGCAATTTCGCAACCGGCAATGTAATTAGCATGCCGAATATCACTTGGAATGTGAATTGGGACGAAATCGCCAATAGATAAGACCATTTTACAATTTGGGCCCAAGTTAGAAGCAGAGCCTAAGGTGTAAATTATCGATAGTCCATAACTCGGAAACTATAAGAGATAATGCAATTTGGCAACCGGCAATGTAATTAGCATGCCGAATATTACTTGGAATGTGAATTGGAACGAAATCGCCAATAGATAAGACCATTTTACAATTTGGGCCCAAGTTAGAAGCAGAGCCTAAGGTGTAAATTATCGATAGTCCATATCTCGGAAACTATAAGAGATAATGCAATTTGGCAACCGGCAATGTAATTAGCATGCCGAATATTACTTGGAATGTGAATTGGAACGAAATCGCCAATAGATAAGACCATTTTACAATTTGGGCCCAAGTTAAAAGCAGAGCCTAAGGTGTAAATTATCGATAGTCCATATCTCGGAAACTATAAGAGATAATGCAATTTGGCAACCGGCAATGTAATTAGCATGCCGAATATTACTTGGAATGTGAATTGGAACGAAATCGCCAATAGATAAGACCATTTTACAATTTGGGCCCAAGTTAGAAGCAGAGCCTAAGGTGTAAATTATCGATAGTCCATATCTCGGAAACTATAAGAGATAATGCAATTTGGCAACCAGCAATGTAATTAGCATGCCGAATATTACTTGGAATGTGAATTGGAACGAAATCGCCAATAGATAAGACCATTTTACAAATTGGGCCCAAGTCAGAAGCAGAGCCTAAGGTGTAAATTATTGATAGTCCATATCTCGGAAACTATAAGAGATAATGCAATTTCGCAACCGGCAATGTAATTAGCATGCCGAATATCACTTGGAATGTGAATTGGGACGAAATCGCCAATAGATAAGACAATTTTACAATTTGGGCCCAAGTTAGAAGCAGAGCCTAAGGTGTAAATTATCGATAGTCCATATCTCGGAAACTATAAGAGATAATGCAATTTGGCAACCGGCAATGTAATTAGCATGCCGAATATTACTTGGAATGTGAATTGGAACGAAATCGCCAATAGATAAGACCATTTTACAATTTGGGCCCAAGTTAGAAGCAGAGCCTAAGGTGTAAATTATCGATAGTCCATATCTCGGAAACTATAAGAGATAATGCAATTTGGCAACCGGCAATGTAATTAGCATGCCGAATATTACTTGGAATGTGAATTGGAACGAAATCGCCAATAGATAAGACCATTTTACAATTTGGCCCCAAGTTAGAAGCAGAGCCTAAGGTGTAAATTATCGATAGTCCATATCTCGGAAACTATAAGAGATAATGCAATTTCGCAACCGGCAATGTAATTAGCATGCCGAATATTAGTTGGAGTGTAAATTGGAACGAAATCGCCAATAGATAAGACCATTTTACAATTTGGGCCCAAGTTAGAAGCAGAGCCTAAGGTGTAAATTATCGATAGTCCATATCTCGGAAACTATAAGAGATAATGCAATTTGGCAACCATCAATGTAATTAGCATGCCGAATATTACTTGGAATGTGAATTGGAACGAAATCGCCAATAGATAAGACCATTTTACAATTTGGGCCCAAGTTAGAAGCAGAGCCTAAGGTGTAAATTATCGATAGTCCATATCTCGGAAACTATAAGAGATAATGCAATTTCGCAACCGGCAATGTAATTAGCATGCCGAATATTACTTGGAGTGTGAATTGGAACGAAATCGCCAATAGATAAGACCATTTTACAATTTGGGCCCAAGTTAGAAGCAGAGCCTTAGGTGTAAATTATCGATAGTCCATATCTCGGAAACTATAAGAGATAATGCAATTTGGCAACCGGCAATGTAATTAGCATGCCGAATATTACTTGGAATGTGAACTGGAACGAAATCGCCAATAGATAAGACCATTTTACAATTTGGGCCCAAGTTAGAAGCAGAGCCTAAGGTGTAAATTATCGATAGTCCATATCTCGGAAACTATAAGAGATAATGCAATTTGGCAACCGGCAATGTAATTAGCATGCCGAATATTACTTGGAATGTGAATTGGAACGAAATCGCCAATAGATAAGACCATTTTACAATTTGGGCCCAAGTTAGAAGCAGAGCCTAAGGTGTAACTTATCGATAGTCCATATCTCGGAAACTATAAGAGATAATGCAATTTGGCAACCGGCAATGTAATTAGCATGCCGAATATTACTTGAAATGTGAATTGGAACGAAATCGCCAATAGATAAGGCCATTTTACAATTTGGGCCCAAGTTAGAAGCAGAGCCTAAGGTGCAAATTATCGATAGTCCATATCTCGGAAACTATAAGAGATAATGCAATTTCGCAACCGGCAATGTAATTAGCATGCCGAATATCACTTGGAATGTGAATTGGGACGAAATCGCCAATAGATAAGACCATTTTACAATTTGGGCCCAAGTTAGAAGCAGAGCCTAAGGTGTAAATTATCGATAGTGCATATCTCGGAAACTATAAGAGATAATGCAATTTGGCAACCGGCAATGTAATTAGCATGCCGAATATTACTTGGAATGTGAATTGGAACGAAATCGCCAATAGATAAGACCATTTTACAATTTGGGAGCAAGTTAGAAGCAGAGCCTAAGGTGTAAATTATCGATAGTCCATATCTCGGAAACTATAAGAGATAATGCAATTTGGCAACCGGCAATGTAATTAGCATGCCGAATATTACTTGGAATGTGAATTGGAACGAAATCGCCAATAGATAAGACCATTTTACAATTTGGGCCCAAGTTAAAAGCAGAGCCTAAGATGTAAATTATCGATAGTCCATATCTCGGAAACTATAAGAGATAATGCAATTTGGCAACCGGCAATGTAATTAGCATGCCGAATATTACTTGGAATGTAAATTGCAACGAAATCGCCAATAGATAAGACCATTTTACAATTTGGGCCCAAGTTAGAAGCAGAGCCTAAGATGTAAATTATCGATAGTCCATATCTCGGAAACTATAAGAGATAATGCAATTTGGCAACCGGCAATGTAATTAGCATGCCGAATATTACTTGGAATGTGAATTGGAACGAAATCGCCAATAGATAAGACCATTTTACAATTTGGGCCCAAGTTAGAAGCAGAGCCTAAGGTGTAAATTATGGATAGTCCATATCTCGGAAACTATAAGAGATAATGCAATTTCGCAACCGGCAAGTAATTAGCATGCCGAATATCACTTGGAATGTGAATTGGGACGAAATCGCCAATAGATAAGACCATTTTACAATTTGGGCCCAAGTTGGAAGCAGAGCCTAAGGTGTAAATTATCGATAGTCCATATCTCGGAAACTATAAGAGATAATGCAATTTGGCAACCGGCAATGTAATTAGCATGCCGAATATTACTTGGAATGTGAATTGGGACGAAATCGCCAATAGATAAGACCATTTTACAATTTGGGCCCAAGTTAGAAGCAGAGCCTAAGGTGTAAATTATCGATAGTCCATATCTCGGAAACTATAAGAGATAATGCAATTTGGCAACCGGCAATGTAATTAGCATGCCGAATATTACTTGGAATGTGAATTGGAACGAAATCGCCAATAGGTAAGACCATTTTACAATTTGGGCCCAAGTTAGAAGCAGAGCCTAAGGTGTAAATTATCGATAGTCCATATCTCGGAAACTATAAGAGATAATTCAATTTGGCAACCGGCAGTGTAATTAGCATGCCGAATATTACTTGGAATGTGAATTGGAACGAAATCGCCAATAGATAAGACCATTTTACAATTTGGGCCCAAGTTAGAAGCAGAGCCTAAGGTGTAAATTATCGATAGTCCATATCTCGGAAACTATAAGAGATAATGCAATTTGGCAACCGGCAATGTAATTAGCATGCCGAATATTACTTGGAATGTGAATTGGAACGAAATCGCCAATAGATAAGACCATTTTACAATTTGGGCCCAAGTTAGAAGCAGAGCCTAAGGTGTAAATTATCGATAGTCCATATCTCGGAAACTATAAGAGATAATGCAATTTGGCAACCGGCAATGTAATTAGCATGCTGAATATTACTTGGAATGTGAATTGGAACGAAATCGCCAAAAGATAAGGCCATTTTACAATTTGGGCCCAAGTTAGAAGCAGAGCCTATGGTGTAAATTATCGATAGTCCATATCTCGGAAACTATAAGAGATAATGCAATTTGGCAACCGGCAATGTAATTAGCATGCCGAATATTACTTGGAATGTGAATTGGAACGAAATCGCCAATAGATAAGACCATTTTACAATTTGGGCCCAAGTTAGAAGCAGAGCCTAAGGTGTAAATTATCGATAGTCCATATCTCGGAAACTATAAGAGATAATGCAATTTGGCAACCGGCAATGTAATTAGCATGCCGAATATTACTTGGAATGTGAATTGGAACGAAATCGAAAATAGATAAGACCATTTTACAATTTGGGCCCAAGTTAGAAGCAGAGCCTAAGGTGTAAATTATCGATAGTCCATATCTCGGAAACTATAAGAGATAATGCAATATGGCAACCGGCAATGTAATTAGCATGCCGAATATTACTTGGAATGTGAATTGGAACGAAATCGCCAATAGGTAAGACCATTTTACAATTTGGGCCCAAGTTAGAAGCAGAGCCTAAGGTGAAAATTATCGATAGTCCATATCTCGGAAACTATAAGAGATAATTCAATTTGGCAACCGGCAATGTAATTATCATGCCGAATATTACTTGGAATGTGAATTGGAACGAAATCGCCAATAGATAAGACCATTTTACAATTTGGGCCCAAGTTAGAAGCAGAGCCTAAGGTGTAAATTATCGATAGTCCATATCTCGGAAACTATAAGAGATAATGCAATTTGGCAACCGGCAATGTAATTAGCATGCCGAATATTACTTGGAATGTGAATTGGAACGAAATCGCCAATAGATAAGACCATTTTACAAATTGGGCCCAAGTTAGAAGCAGAGCCTAAGGTGTAAATTATTGATAGTCCATATCTCGGAAACTATAAGAGATAATGCAATTTCGCAACCGGCAATGTAATTAGCATGCCGAATATCACTTGGAATGTGAATTGGGACGAAATCGCCAATAGATAAGACCATTTTACAATTTGGGCCCAAGTTAGAAGCAGAGCCTAAGGTGTAAATTATCGATAGTCCATAACTCGGAAACTATAAGAGATAATGCAATTTGGCAACCGGCAATGTAATTAGCATGCCGAATATTACTTGGAATGTGAATTGGAACGAAATCGCCAATAGATAAGACCATTTTACAATTTGGGCCCAAGTTAGAAGCAGAGCCTAAGGTGTAAATTATCGATAGTCCATATCTCGGAAACTATAAGAGATAATGCAATTTGGCAACCGGCAATGTAATTAGCATGCCGAATATTACTTGGAATGTGAATTGGAACGAAATCGCCAATAGATAAGACCATTTTACAATTTGGGCCCAAGTTAAAAGCAGAGCCTAAGGTGTAAATTATCGATAGTCCATATCTCGGAAACTATAAGAGATAATGCAATTTGGCAACCGGCAATGTAATTAGCATGCCGAATATTACTTGGAATGTGAATTGGAACGAAATCGCCAATAGATAAGACCATTTTACAATTTGGGCCCAAGTTAGAAGCAGAGCCTAAGGTGTAAATTATCGATAGTCCATATCTCGGAAACTATAAGAGATAATGCAATTTGGCAACCAGCAATGTAATTAGCATGCCGAATATTACTTGGAATGTGAATTGGAACGAAATCGCCAATAGATAAGACCATTTTACAAATTGGGCCCAAGTCAGAAGCAGAGCCTAAGGTGTAAATTATTGATAGTCCATATCTCGGAAACTATAAGAGATAATGCAATTTCGCAACCGGCAATGTAATTAGCATGCCGAATATCACTTGGAATGTGAATTGGGACGAAATCGCCAATAGATAAGACAATTTTACAATTTGGGCCCAAGTTAGAAGCAGAGCCTAAGGTGTAAATTATCGATAGTCCATATCTCGGAAACTATAAGAGATAATGCAATTTGGCAACCGGCAATGTAATTAGCATGCCGAATATTACTTGGAATGTGAATTGGAACGAAATCGCCAATAGATAAGACCATTTTACAATTTGGGCCCAAGTTAGAAGCAGAGCCTAAGGTGTAAATTATCGATAGTCCATATCTCGGAAACTATAAGAGATAATGCAATTTGGCAACCGGCAATGTAATTAGCATGCCGAATATTACTTGGAATGTGAATTGGAACGAAATCGCCAATAGATAAGACCATTTTACAATTTGGCCCCAAGTTAGAAGCAGAGCCTAAGGTGTAAATTATCGATAGTCCATATCTCGGAAACTATAAGAGATAATGCAATTTCGCAACCGGCAATGTAATTAGCATGCCGAATATTAGTTGGAGTGTAAATTGGAACGAAATCGCCAATAGATAAGACCATTTTACAATTTGGGCCCAAGTTAGAAGCAGAGCCTAAGGTGTAAATTATCGATAGTCCATATCTCGGAAACTATAAGAGATAATGCAATTTGGCAACCATCAATGTAATTAGCATGCCGAATATTACTTGGAATGTGAATTGGAACGAAATCGCCAATAGATAAGACCATTTTACAATTTGGGCCCAAGTTAGAAGCAGAGCCTAAGGTGTAAATTATCGATAGTCCATATCTCGGAAACTATAAGAGATAATGCAATTTCGCAACCGGCAATGTAATTAGCATGCCGAATATTACTTGGAGTGTGAATTGGAACGAAATCGCCAATAGATAAGACCATTTTACAATTTGGGCCCAAGTTAGAAGCAGAGCCTTAGGTGTAAATTATCGATAGTCCATATCTCGGAAACTATAAGAGATAATGCAATTTGGCAACCGGCAATGTAATTAGCATGCCGAATATTACTTGGAATGTGAACTGGAACGAAATCGCCAATAGATAAGACCATTTTACAATTTGGGCCCAAGTTAGAAGCAGAGCCTAAGGTGTAAATTATCGATAGTCCATATCTCGGAAACTATAAGAGATAATGCAATTTGGCAACCGGCAATGTAATTAGCATGCCGAATATTACTTGGAATGTGAATTGGAACGAAATCGCCAATAGATAAGACCATTTTACAATTTGGGCCCAAGTTAGAAGCAGAGCCTAAGGTGTAACTTATCGATAGTCCATATCTCGGAAACTATAAGAGATAATGCAATTTGGCAACCGGCAATGTAATTAGCATGCCGAATATTACTTGAAATGTGAATTGGAACGAAATCGCCAATAGATAAGGCCATTTTACAATTTGGGCCCAAGTTAGAAGCAGAGCCTAAGGTGCAAATTATCGATAGTCCATATCTCGGAAACTATAAGAGATAATGCAATTTCGCAACCGGCAATGTAATTAGCATGCCGAATATCACTTGGAATGTGAATTGGGACGAAATCGCCAATAGATAAGACCATTTTACAATTTGGGCCCAAGTTAGAAGCAGAGCCTAAGGTGTAAATTATCGATAGTGCATATCTCGGAAACTATAAGAGATAATGCAATTTGGCAACCGGCAATGTAATTAGCATGCCGAATATTACTTGGAATGTGAATTGGAACGAAATCGCCAATAGATAAGACCATTTTACAATTTGGGAGCAAGTTAGAAGCAGAGCCTAAGGTGTAAATTATCGATAGCCCATATCTCGCAAACTATAAGAGATAATGCAATTTGGCAACCGGCAATGTAATTAGCATGCCGAATATTACTTGGAATGTGAATTGGAACGAAATCGCCAATAGATAAGACCATTTTACAATTTGGGCCCAAGTTAGAAGCAGAGCCTATGGTGTAAATTATCGATAGTCCATATCTCGGAAACTATAAGAGATAATGCAATTTGGCAACCGGCAATGTAATTAGCATGCCGAATATTACTTGGAATGTGAATTGGAACGAAATCGCCAATAGATAAGACCATTTTACAATTTGGGCCCAAGTTAGAAGCAGAGCCTAGGGTGTAAATTATCGATAGTCCATATCTCGGAAACTATAAGAGATAATGCAATTTGGCAACCGGCAATGTAATTAGCATGCCGAATATTACTTGGAATGTGAATTGGAACGAAATCGCCAATAGATAAGACCATTTTACAATTTGGGCCCAAGTTAGAAGCAGAGCCTAAGGTGTAAATTATCGATAGTCCATATCTCGGAAACTATAAGGGATAATGCAATTTGGCAACCGGCAATGTAATTAGCATGCCGAATATTACTTGGAATGTGAATTGGAACGAAATCGCCAATAGATAAGACCATTTTACAAATTGGGCCCAAGTTAGAAGCAGAGCCTAAGGTGTAAATTATTGATAGTCCATATCTCGGAAACTATAAGAGATAATGCAATTTCGCAACCGGCAATGTAATTAGCATGCCGAATATCACTTGGAATGTGAATTGGGACGAAATCGCCAATAGATAAGACCATTTTACAATTTGGGCCCAAGTTAGAAGCAGAGCCTAAGGTGTAAATTATCGATAGTCCATATCTCGGAAACTATAAGAGATAATGCAATTTGGCAACCGGCAATGTAATTAGCATGCCGAATATTACTTGGAGTGTGAATTGGAACGAAATCGCCAATAGATAAGACCATTTTACAATTTGGGCCCAAGTTAGAAGCAGAGCCTAAGGTGTAAATTATCGATAGTCCATATCTCGGAAACTATAAGAGATAATGCAATTTGGCAACCGGCAATGTAATTAGCATGCCGAATATTACCTGGAATGTGAATTGGAACGAAATCGCCAATAGATAAGACCATTTTACAATTTGGGCCCAAGTTAGAAGCAGAGCCTAAGGTGTAAATTATTGATAGTCCATATCTCGGAAACTATAAGAGATAATGCAATTTCGCAACCGGCAATGTAATTAGCATGCCGAAAATCACTTGGAATGTGAATTGGGACGAAATCGCCAATAGATAAGACCATTTTACAATTTGGGCCCAAGTTAGAAGCAGAGCCTAAGGTGTAAATTATCGATAGTCCATATCTCGGAAACTATAAGAGATAATGCAATTTGGCAACCGGCAATGTAATTAGCATGCCGAATATTACTTGGAATGTGAATTGGGACGAAATCGCCAATAGATAAGACCATTTTACAATTTGGGCCCAAGTTAGAAGCAGAGCCTAAGGTGTAAATTATCGATAGTCCATATCTCGGAAACTATAAAAGATAATGCAATTTGGCAACCGGCAATGTAATTAGCATGCCGAATATTACTTGGAATGTGAATTGGAACGAAATCGCCAATAGGTAAGACCATTTTACAATTTGGGCCCAAGTTAGAAGCAGAGCCTAAGGTCTAAATTATCGATAGTCCATATCTCGGAAACTATAAGAGATAATTCAATTTGGCAACCGGCAATGTAATTAGCATGCCGAATATTACTTGGAATGTGAATTGGAACGAAGTCGCCAATAGATAAGACCATTTTACAATTTGGGCCCAAGTTAGAAGCAGAGCCTAAGGTGTAAATTATCGATAGTCCATATCTCGGAAACTATAAGAGATAATGCAATTTGGCAACCGGCAATGTAATTAGCATGCCGAATATTACTTGGAATGTGAATTGGAACGAAATCGCCAATAGATAAGACCATTTTACAATTTGGGCCCAAGTTAGAAGCAGAGCCTAAGGTGTAAATTATCGATAGTCCATATCTCGGAAACTATAAGAGATAATGCAATTTGGCAACCGGCAATGTAATTAGCATGCCGAATATTACTTGGAATGTGAATTGGAACGAAATCGCCAATAGATAAGACCATTTTACAATTTGGGCCCAAGTTAGAAGCAGAGCCTAAGGTGTAAATTATCGATAGTCCATATCTCGGAAACTATAAGAGATAATGCAATTTGGCAACCGGCAATGTAATTAGCATGCCGAATATTCCTTGGAATGTGAATTGGAACGAAATCGCCAATAGATAAGACCATTTTACAATTTGGGCCCAAGTTAGAAGCAGAGCCTATGGTGTAAATTATCGATAGTCCACATCTCGGAAACTATAAGAGATAATGCAATTTGGCAACCGGCAATGTAATTAGCATGCCGAATATTACTTGGAATGTGAATTGGAACGAAATCGCCAATAGATAAGACCATTTTACAATTTGGGCCCAAGTTAGAAGCAGAGCCTAAGGTGTAAATTATCGATAGTCCATATCTCGGAAACTATAAGAGATAATGCAATTTGACAACCGGCAATGTAATTAGCATGCCGAATATTACTTGGAATGTGAATTGGAACGAAATCGCCAATAGATAAGACCATTTTACAATTTGGGCCCAAGTTAGAAGCAGAGCCTAAGGTGTAAATTATCGATAGTCCATATCTCGGAAACTATAAGAGATAATGCAATTTGGCAACCGGCAATGTAATTAGCATGCCGAATATTACTTGGAATGTGAATTGGAACGAAATCGCCAATAGATAAGACCATTTTACAATTTGGGCCCAAGTTAGAAGCAGAGCCTAAGGTGTAAATTATCGATAGTCCATATCTCGGAAACTATAAGAGATAATGCAATTTGGCAACCGGCAATGTAATTAGCATGCCGAATTTTACTTGGAATGTGAATTGGAACGAAATCGCCAATAGATAAGACCATTTTACAAATTGGGCCCAAGTTAGAAGCAGAGCCTAAGGTGTAAATTATTGATAGTCCATATCTCGGAAACTATAAGAGATAATGCAATTTCGCAACCGGCAATGTAATTAGCATGCCGAATATCACTTGGAATGTGAATTGGGACGAAATCGCCAATAGATAAGACCATTTTACAATTTGGGCCCAAGTTAGAAGCAGAGCCTAAGGTGTAAATTATCGATAGTCCATATCTCGGAAACTATAAGAGATAATGCAATTTGGCAACCGGCAATGTAAATAGCATGCCGAATATTACTTGGAATGTGAATTGGAACGAAATCGCCAATAGATAAGACCATTTTACAATTTGGGCCCAAGTTAGAAGCAGAGCCTAAGGTGTAAATTATCGATAGTCCATATCTCGGAAACTATAAGAGATAATGCAATTTGGCAAGCGGCAATGTAATTAGCATGCCGAATATTACTTGGAATGTGAATTGCAACGAAATCGCCAATAGATAAGACCATTTTACAATTTGGGCCCAAGTTAGAAGCAGAGCCTAAGGTGTAAATTATCGATAGTCCATATCTCGGAAACTATAAGAGATAATGCAATTTGGCAACCGGCAATGTAATTAGCATGCCGAATATTACTTGGAATGTGAATTGCAACGAAATCGCCAATAGATAAGACCATTTTACAATTTGGGCCCAAGTTAGAAGCAGAGCCTAAGGTGTAAATTATCGATAGTCCATATCTCGGAAACTATAAGAGATAATGCAATTTGGCAACCGGCAATGTAATTAGCATGCCGAATATTACTTGGAATGTGAATTGGAACGAAATCGCCAATAGATAAGACCATTTTACAATTTGGGCCCAAGTTAGAAGCAGAGCCTAAGGTGTAAATTATCGATAGTCCATATCTCGGAAACTATAAGAGATAATGCAATTTGGCAACCGGCAATGTAATTAGCATGCCGAATATTACTTGGAATGTGAATTGGAACGAAATCGCCAATAGATAAGACCATTTTACAATTTGGGCCCAAGTTAGAAGCAGAGCCTAAGGTGTAAATTATGGATAGTCCATATCTCGGAAACTATAAGAGATAATTCAATTTGGCAACCGGCAATGTAATTAGCATGCCGAATATTACTTGGAATGTGAATTGGAACGAAGTCGCCAATAGATAAGACCATTTTACAATTTGGGCCCAAGTTAGAAGCAGAGCCTAAGGTGTAAATTATCGATAGTCCATATCTCGGAAACTATAAGAGATAATGCAATTTGGCAACCGGCAATGTAATTAGCATGCCGAATATTACTTGGAATGTGAATTGGAACGAAATCGCCAATAGATAAGACCATTTTACAATTTGGGCCCAAGTTAGAAGCAGAGCCTAAGGTGTAAATTATCGATAGTCCATATCTCGGAAACTATAAGAGATAATGCAATTTGGCAACCGGCAATGTAATTAGCATGCCGAATATTACTTGGAATGTGAATTGGAACGAAATCGCCAATAGATAAGACCATTTTACAATTTGGGCCCAAGTTAGAAGCAGAGTATAAGGTGTAAATTATCGATAGTCCATATCTCGGAAACTATAAGAGATAATGCAATTTGGCAACCGGCAATGTAATTAGCATGCCGAATATTCCTTGGAATGTGAATTGGAACGAAATCGCCAATAGATAAGACCATTTTACAATTTGGGCCCAAGTTAGAAGCAGAGCCTATGGTGTAAATTATCGATAGTCCACATCTCGGAAACTATAAGAGATAATGCAATTTGGCAACCGGCAATGTAATTAGCATGCCGAATATTACTTGGAATGTGAATTGGAACGAAATCGCCAATAGATAAGACCATTTTACAATTTGGGCCCAAGTTAGAAGCAGAGCCTAAGGTGTAAATTATCGATAGTCCATATCTCGGAAACTATAAGAGATAATGCAATTTGACAACCGGCAATGTAATTAGCATGCCGAATATTACTTGGAATGTGAATTGGAACGAAATCGCCAATAGATAAGACCATTTTACAATTTGGGCCCAAGTTAGAAGCAGAGCCTAAGGTGTAAATTATCGATAGTCCATATCTCGGAAACTATAAGAGATAATGCAATTTGGCAACCGGCAATGTAATTAGCATGCCGAATATTACTTGGAATGTGAATTGGAACGAAATCGCCAATAGATAAGACCATTTTACAATTTGGGCCCAAGTTAGAAGCAGAGCCTAAGGTGTAAATTATCGATAGTCCATATCTCGGAAACTATAAGAGATAATGCAATTTGGCAACCGGCAATGTAATTAGCATGCCGAATTTTACTTGGAATGTGAATTGGAACGAAATCGCCAATAGATAAGACCATTTTACAAATTGGGCCCAAGTTAGAAGCAGAGCCTAAGGTGTAAATTATTGATAGTCCATATCTCGGAAACTATAAGAGATAATGCAATTTCGCAACCGGCAATGTAATTAGCATGCCGAATATCACTTGGAATGTGAATTGGGACGAAATCGCCAATAGATAAGACCATTTTACAATTTGGGCCCAAGTTAGAAGCAGAGCCTAAGGTGTAAATAATCGATAGTCCATATCTCGGAAACTATAAGAGATAATGCAATTTGGCAACCGGCAATGTAAATAGCATGCCGAATATTACTTGGAATGTGAATTGGAACGAAATCGCCAATAGATAAGACCATTTTACAATTTGGGCCCAAGTTAGAAGCAGAGCCTAAGGTGTAAATTATCGATAGTCCATATCTCGGAAACTATAAGAGATAATGCAATTTGGCAAGCGGCAATGTAATTAGCATGCCGAATATTACTTGGAATGTGAATTGCAACGAAATCGCCAATAGATAAGACCATTTTACAATTTGGGCCCAAGTTAGAAGCAGAGCCTAAGGTGTAAATTATCGATAGTCCATATCTCGGAAACTATAAGAGATAATGCAATTTGGCAACCGGCAATGTAATTAGCATGCCGAATATTACTTGGAATGTGAATTGCAACGAAATCGCCAATAGATAAGACCATTTTACAATTTGGGCCCAAGTTAGAAGCAGAGCCTAAGGTGTAAATTATCGATAGTCCATATCTCGGAAACTATAAGAGATAATGCAATTTGGCAACCGGCAATGTAATTAGCATGCCGAATATTACTTGGAATGTGAATTGGAACGAAATCGCCAATAGATAAGACCATTTTACAATTTGGGCCCAAGTTAGAAGCAGAGCCTAAGGTGTAAATTATCGATAGTCCATATCTCGGAAACTATAAGAGATAATGCAATTTGGCAACCGGCAATGTAATTAGCATGCCGAATATTACTTGGAATGTGAATTGGAACGAAATCGCCAATAGATAAGACCATTTTACAATTTGGGCCCAAGTTAGAAGCAGAGCCTAAGGTGTAAATTATCGATAGTCCATATCTCGGAAACTATAAGAGATAATGCAATTTGGCAACCGGCAATGTAATTAGCATGCCGAATATTACTTGGAATGTGAATTGGAACGAAATCGCCAATAGATAAGACCATTTTACAATTTGGGCCCAAGTTAGAAGCAGAGCCTAAGGTGTAAATTATCGATAGTCCATATCTCGGAAACTATAAGAGATAATGCAATTTCGCAACCGGCAATGTAATTAGCATGCCGAATATTACTTGGAGTGTGAATTGGAACGAAATCGCCAATAGATAAGACCATTTTACAATTTGGGCCCAAGTTAGAAGCAGAGCCTAAGGTGTAAATTATCGATAGTCGATATCTCGGAAACTATAAGAGATAATGCAATTTGGCAACCGGCAATGTAATTAGCATGCCGAATATTACTTGGAATGTGAATTGGAACGAAATCGCCAATAGATAAGACCATTTTACAATTTGGGCCCAAGTTAGAAGCAGAGCCTAAGGTGTAAATTATCGATAGTCCATATCTCGGAAACTATAAGAGATAATGCAATTTCGCAACCGGCAATGTAATTAGCATGCCGAATATTACTTGGAGTGTGAATTGGAACGAAATCGCCAATAGATAAGACCATTTTACAATTTGGGCCCAAGTTAGAAGCAGAGCCTAAGGTGTAAATTATCGATAGTCCATATCTCGGAAACTATAAGAGATAATGCAATTTGGCAACCGGCAATGTAATTAGCATGCCGAATATTACTTGGAATGTGAATTGGAACGAAATCGCCAATAGATAAGACCATTTTACAATTTGGGCCCAAGTTAGAAGCAGAGCCTAAGGTGTAAATTATCGATAGTCCATATCTCGGAAACTATAAGAGATAATGCAATTTCGCAACCGGCAGTGTAATTAGCATGCCGAATATTACTTGGAGTGTGAATTGGAACGAAATCGCCAATAGATAAGACCATTTTACAATTTGGGCCCAAGTTAGAAGCAGAGCCTAAGGTGTAAATTATCGATAGTCCATATCTCGGAAACTATAAGAGATAATGCAATTTGGCAACCGGCAATGTAATTAGCATGCCGAATATTACTTGGAATGTGAATTGGAACGAAATCGCCAATAGATAAGACCATTTTACAATTTGGGCCCAAGTTAGAAGCAGAGCCTAAGGTGTAAATTATCGATAGTCCATATCTCGGAAACTATAAGAGATAATGCAATTTCGCAACCGGCAATGTAATTAGCATGCCGAATATTACTTGGAGTGTGAATTGGAACGAAATCGCCAATAGATAAGACCATTTTACAATTTGGGCCCAAGTTAGAAGCAGAGCCTAAGGTGTAAATTATCGATAGTCCATATCTCGGAAACTATAAGAGATAATGCAATTTGGCAACCGGCAATGTAATTAGCATGCCGAATATTACTTGGAATGTGAATTGGAACGAAATCGCCAATAGATAAGACCATTTTACAATTTGGGCCCAAGTTAGAAGCAGAGCCTAAGGTGTAAATTATCGATAGTCCATATCTCGGAAACTATAAGAGATAATGCAATTTGGCAACCGGCAATGTAATTAGCATGCCGAATATTACTTGGAATGTGAATTGGAACGAAATCGCCAATAGATAAGACCATTTTACAATTTGGGCCCAAGTTAGAAGCAGAGCCTAAGGTGTAAATTATCGATAGTCCATATCTCGGAAACTATAAGAGATAATGCAATTTCGCAACCGGCAATGTAATTAGCATGCCGAATATTACTTGGAGTGTGAATTGGAACGAAATCGCCAATAGATAAGACCATTTTACAATTTGGGCCCAAGTTAGAAGCAGAGCCTAAGGTGTAAATTATCGATAGTCGATATCTCGGAAACTATAAGAGATAATGCAATTTGGCAACCGGCAATGTAATTAGCATGCCGAATATTACTTGGAATGTGAATTGGAACGAAGTCGCCAATAGATAAGACCATTTTACAATTTGGGCCCAAGTTAGAAGCAGAGCCTAAGGTGTAAATTATCGATAGTCCATATCTCGGAAACTATAAGAGATAATGCAATTTGGCAACCGGCAATG
>NW_027473063.1:0-82756 GCF_030347505.1 Rhynchophorus ferrugineus
CGAGATATGGACTAATCGATTATTTACACCCTTAGGCTCTGCTTCTCAACTTGGGCCCAAATTGTAAAATGGCCTTATCTATTGGCGATTTCGTTCCAATTCACCATTCCAAGTAATATTCGGCATGCTAATTACCATTGCGGTTGCCAAATTGCATTATCTCTTATAGTTTCCGAGATATGGACTATCGATAATTTACACCTTAGGCTTCTGCTTCTAACTTGGGCCCAAATTGTAAAATGGTCCTTACCTATTGGCGATTTCGTTCCAATTCACATTCCAAGTAATATTCGGCATGCTAATTACATTGCCGGTTGCCAAATTGCATTATCTCTTATAGTTTCCGAGATATGGACTATCGATAATTTACACCTTAGGCTCTGCTTCTAACTTGGGCCCCAAATTGTAAAATGGTCTTATCTATTGGCGATTTCGTTCCAATTCACATTCCAAGTAATATTCGGCATGCTAATTACATTGCCGGTTGCCAAATTGCATTATCTCTTATAGTTTCCGAGATATGGACTATCGATAATTTACACCTTAGGCTCTGCTTCTAACTTGGGCCCAAATTGTAAAATGGTCTTATCTATTGGCGATTTCGTTCGCAATTCAACATTCCAAGTAATATTCGGCATGCTAATTACATTGCCGGTTGCCAAATTGCATTATCTCTTATAGTTTCCGAGATATGGACTATCGATAATTTACACCTTAGGCTCTGCTTCTAACTTGGGCCCAAATTGTAAAATGGTCCTTATCTATTGGCGATTTCGTTCCAATTCACATTCCAAGTAATATTCGGCATGCTAATTACATTGCCGGTTGCCAAATTGCATTATCTCTTATAGTTTCCGAGATATGGACTATCGATAATTTACACCTTAGGCTCTGCTTCTAACTTGGGCCCAAATTGTAAAATGGTCTTACCTATTGGCGATTTCCGTTCCAATTCACATTCCTAGTAATATTCGGCATGCTAATTACATTGCCGGTTGCCAAATTGCATTATCTCTTATAGTTTCCGAGATATGGACTATCGATAATTTACACCTTAGGCTCTGCTTCTAACTTGGGCCCAAATTGTAAAATGGTCTTATCTATTGGCGATTTCGTTCCAATTCACATTCCAAGTAATATTCGGCATGCTAATTACATTGCCGGTTGCCAAATTGCATTATCTCTTATAGTTTCCGAGATATGGACTATCGATAATTTACACCTTAGGCTCTGCTTCAAACTTGGGCCCAAATTGTAAAATGGTCTTATCTATTGGCGATTTCGTCCCAATTCACATTCCAAGTGATATTCGGCATGCTAATTACATTGCCGGTTGCGCAAATTGCATTATCTCTTATAGTTTCCGAGATATGGACTATCAATAATTTACACCTTAGGCTCTGCTTCTAACTTGGGCCCAAATTGTAAAATGGTCTTATCTATTGGCGATTTCGTTCCCAATTCACATTCCAAGTAATATTCGGCATGCTAATTACATTGCCGGTTGCCAAATTGCATTATCTCTTATAGTTTCCGAGATATGGACTATCGATAATTTACACCTTAGGCTCTGCTTCTAACTTGGGCCCAAATTGTAAAATGGTCTTATCTATTGGCGATTTCGTTCCAATTCACATTCCAAGTGAATATTCGGCATGCTAATTACATTGCCGGTTGCCGAAATTGCATTATCTCTTATAGTTTCCGAGATATGGACTATCAATAATTTACACCTTAGGCTCTGCTTCTAACTTGGGCCCAAATTGTAAAATGGTCTTATCTATTGGCGATTTCGTTCCAATTCACATTCCAAGTAATATTCGGCATGCTAATTACATTGCCGGTTGCCAAATTGCATTATCTCTTATAGTTTCCGAGATATGGACTATCGATAATTTACACCTTAGGCTCTGCTTCTAACTTGGGCCCAAATTGTAAAATGGTCTTATCTATTGGCGATTTCGTTGCCAATTCACATTCCAAGTAATATTCGGCATGCTAATTACATTGCCGGTTGCCAAATTGCATTATCTCTTATAGTTTCCGAGATATGGACTATCGATAATTTACACCTTAGGGCTCTGCTTCTAACTTGGGCCCAAATTGTAAAATGGTCTTATCTATTGGCGATTTCGTTCCAATTCACATTCCAAGTAATATTCGGCATGCTAATTACATTGCCGGTTGCCAAATTGCATTATTTCTTATAGTTTCCGAGATATGGACTATCGATAATTTACACCTTAGGCTCTGCTTCTAACTTGGGCCCAAATTGTAAAATGGTCTTATCTATTGGCGATTTCGTTCCAATTCACACTCCAAGTAATATTCGGCATGCTAATTACATTGCCGGTTGCGAAATTGCATTATCTCTTATAGTTTCCGAGATATGGACTATCGATAATTTACACCTTAGGCTCTGCTTCTAACTTGGGCCCAAATTGTAAAATGGCCTTATCTATTGGCGATTTCGTTCCAATTCACATTCCAAGTAATATTCGGCATGCTAATTACATTGCCGGTTGCCAAATTGCATTATCTCTTATAGTTTCCGAGATATGGACTATCGATAATTTACACCTTAGGCTCTGCTTCTAACTTGGGCCCAAATTGTAAAATGGTCTTACCTATTGGCGATTCCGTTCCAATTCACATTCCAAGTAATATTCGGCATGCTAATTACATTGCCGGTTGCCAAATTGCATTATCTCTTATAGTTTCCGAGATATGGACTATCGATAATTTACACCTTAGGCTCTGCTTCTAACTTGGGCCCAAATTGTAAAATGGTCTTATCTATTGGCGATTTCGTTCCAATTCACATTCCAAGTAATATTCGGCATGCTAATTACATTGCCGGTTGCCAAATTGCATTATCTCTTATAGTTTCCGAGATATGGACTATCGATAATTTACACCTTAGGCTCTGCTTCTAACTTGGGCCCAAATTGTAAAATGGTTTTATCTATTGGCGATTTCGTTCCAATTCACATTCCAAGTGATATTCGGCATGCTAATTACATTGCCGGTTGCGAAATTGCATTATCTCTTATAGTTTCCGAGATATGGACTATCGATAATTTACACCTTAGGCTCTGCTTCTAACTTGCTCCCAAATTGTAAAATGGTCTTATCTATTGGCGATTTCGTTCCAATTCACATTCCAAGTAATATTCGGCATGCTAATTACATTGCCGGTTGCCAAATTGCATTATCTCTTATAGTTTCCGAGATATGGACTATCGATAATTTACACCTTAGGCTCTGCTTCTAACTTGGGCCCAAATTGTAAAATGGTCTTATCTATTGGCGATTTCGTTCCAATTCACATTCCAAGTAATATTCGGCATGCTAATTACATTGCCGGTTGCCAAATTGCATTATCTCTTATAGTTTCCGAGATATGGACTATCGATAATTTACACCTTAGGCTCTGCTTCTAACTTGGGCCCAAATTGTAAAATGGTCTTATCTATTGGCGATTTCGTTCCAATTCACACTCCAAGTAATATTCGGCATGCTAATTACATTGCCGGTTGCGAAATTGCATTATCTCTTATAGTTTCCGAGATATGGACTATCGATAATTTACACCTTAGGCTCTGCTTCTAACTTGCTCCCAAATTGTAAAATGGTCTTATCTATTGGCGATTTCGTTCCAATTCACATTCCAAGTAATATTCGGCATGCTAATTATATTGCCGGTTGCCAAATTGCATTATCTCTTATAGTTTCCGAGATATGGACTATCGATAATTTACACCTTAGGCTCTGCTTCTAACTTGGGCCCAAATTGTAAAATGGTCTTATCTATTGGCGATTTCGTTCCAATTCACATTCCAAGTAATATTCGGCATGCTAATTACATTGCCGGTTGCCAAATTGCATTATTTCTTATAGTTTCCGAGATATGGACTATCGATAATTTACACCTTAGGCTCTGCTTCTAACTTGGGCCCAAATTGTAAAATGGTCTTATCTATTGGCGATTTCGTTCCAATTCACACTCCAAGTAATATTCGGCATGCTAATTACATTGCCGGTTGCGAAATTGCATTATCTCTTATAGTTTCCGAGATATGGACTATCGATAATTTACACCTTAGGCTCTGCTTCTAACTTGGGCCCAAATTGTAAAATGGCCTTATCTATTGGCGATTTCGTTCCAATTCACATTCCAAGTAATATTCGGCATGCTAATTACATTGCCGGTTGCCAAATTGCATTATCTCTTATAGTTTCCGAGATATGGACTATCGATAATTTACACCTTAGGCTCTGCTTCTAACTTGGGCCCAAATTGTAAAATGGTCTTACCTATTGGCGATTCCGTTCCAATTCACATTCCAAGTAATATTCGGCATGCTAATTACATTGCCGGTTGCCAAATTGCATTATCTCTTATAGTTTCCGAGATATGGACTATCGATAATTTACACCTTAGGCTCTGCTTCTAACTTGGGCCCAAATTGTAAAATGGTCTTATCTATTGGCGATTTCGTTCCAATTCACATTCCAAGTAATATTCGGCATGCTAATTACATTGCCGGTTGCCAAATTGCATTATCTCTTATAGTTTCCGAGATATGGACTATCGATAATTTACACCTTAGGCTCTGCTTCTAACTTGGGCCCAAATTGTAAAATGGTTTTATCTATTGGCGATTTCGTCCCAATTCACATTCCAAGTGATATTCGGCATGCTAATTACATTGCCGGTTGCGAAATTGCATTATCTCTTATAGTTTCCGAGATATGGACTATCGATAATTTACACCTTAGGCTCTGCTTCTAACTTGCTCCCAAATTGTAAAATGGTCTTATCTATTGGCGATTTCGTTCCAATTCACATTCCAAGTAATATTCGGCATGCTAATTACATTGCCGGTTGTCAAATTGCATTATCTCTTATAGTTTCCGAGATATGGACTATCGATAATTTACACCTTAGGCTCTGCTTCTAACTTGGGCCCAAATTGTAAAATAGTCTTATCTATTGGCGATTTATTTGCAATTCACATTCCAAGTAATATTCGGCATGCTAATTACATTGCCGGTTGCCAAATTGCATTATCTCTTATAGTTTCCGAGATATGGACTATCGATAATTTACACCTTAAGCTCTGCTTCTAACTTGGGCCCAAATTGTAAAATGGTCTTATCTATTGGCGATTTGGTTCCAATTCACATTCCAAGTAATATTCGGCATGCTAATTACATTGCCGGTTGCCAAATTGCATTATCTCTTATAGTTTCCGAGATATGGACTATCGATAATTTACACCTTAGGCTCTGCTTCTAACTTGGGCCCAAATTGTAAAATGGTCTTATCTATTGGCGATTTCGTTCCAATTCACACTCCAAGTAATATTCGGCATGCTAATTACATTGCCGGTTGCGAAATTGCATTATCTCTTATAGTTTCCGAGATATGGACTATCGATAATTTACACCTTAGGCTCTGCTTCTAACTTGGGCCCAAATTGTAAAATGGCCTTATCTATTGGCGATTTCGTTCCAATTCACATTCCAAGTAATATTCGGCATGCTAATTACATTGCCGGTTGCCAAATTGCATTATCTCTTATAGTTTCCGAGATATGGACTATCGATAATTTACACCTTAGGCTCTGCTTCTAACTTGGGCCCAAATTGTAAAATGGTCTTACCTATTGGCGATTCCGTTCCAATTCACATTCCAAGTAATATTCGGCATGCTAATTACATTGCCGGTTGCCAAATTGCATTATCTCTTATAGTTTCCGAGATATGGACTATCGATAATTTACACCTTAGGCTCTGCTTCTAACTTGGGCCCAAATTGTAAAATGGTCTTATCTATTGGCGATTTCGTTCCAATTCACATTCCAAGTAATATTCGGCATGCTAATTACATTGCCGGTTGCCAAATTGCATTATCTCTTATAGTTTCCGAGATATGGACTATCGATAATTTACACCTTAGGCTCTGCTTCTAACTTGGGCCCAAATTGTAAAATGGTCTTATCTATTGGCGATTTAGTTGCAATTCACATTCCAAGTAATATTCGGCATGCTAATTACATTGCCGGTTGCCAAATTGCATTATCTCTTATAGTTTCCGAGATATGGACTATCGATAATTTACACCTTAGGCTCTGCTTCTAACTTGGGCCCAAATTGTAAAATGGTCTTATCTATTGGCGATTTCGTTCCAATTCACATTCCAAGTAATATTCGGCATGCTAATTACATTGCCGGTTGCCAAATTGCATTATCTCTTATAGTTTCCGAGATATGGACTATCGATAATTTACACCTTAGGCTCTGCTTCTAACTTGGGCCCAAATTGTAAAATGGTCTTACCTATTGGCGATTCCGTTCCAATTCACATTCCTAGTAATATTCGGCATGCTAATTACATTGCCGGTTGCCAAATTGCATTATCTCTTATAGTTTCCGAGATATGGACTATCGATAATTTACACCTTAGGCTCTGCTTCTAACTTGGGCCCAAATTGTAAAATGGTCTTATCTATTGGCGATTTCGTTCCAATTCACATTCCAAGTAATATTCGGCATGCTAATTACATTGCCGGTTGCCAAATTGCATTATCTCTTATAGTTTCCGAGATATGGACTATCGATAATTTACACCTTAGGCTCTGCTTCCAACTTGGGCCCAAATTGTAAAATGGTCTTATCTATTGGCGATTTCGTCCCAATTCACATTCCAAGTGATATTCGGCATGCTAATTACATTGCCGGTTGCGAAATTGCATTATCTCTTATAGTTTCCGAGATATGGACTATCAATAATTTACACCTTAGGCTCTGCTTCTAACTTGGGCCCAAATTGTAAAATGGTCTTATCTGTTGGCGATTTCGTTCCAATTCACATTCCAAGTAATATTCGGCATGCTAATTACATTGCCGGTTGCCAAATTGCATTATCTCTTATAGTTTCCGAGATATGGACTATCGATAATTTACACCTTAGGCTCTGCTTCTAACTTGGGCCCAAATTGTAAAATGGTCTTATCTATTGGCGATTTCGTCCCAATTCACATTCCAAGTGATATTCGGCATGCTAATTACATTGCCGGTTGCGAAATTGCATTATCTCTTATAGTTTCCGAGATATGGACTATCAATAATTTACACCTTAGGCTCTGCTTCTAACTTGGGCCCAAATTGTAAAATGGTCTTATCTATTGGCGATTTCGTTCCAATTCACATTCCAAGTAATATTCGGCATGCTAATTACATTGCCGGTTGCCAAATTGCATTATCTCTTATAGTTTCCGAGATATGGACTATCGATAATTTACACCTTAGGCTCTGCTTCTAACTTGGGCCCAAATTGTAAAATGGTCTTATCTATTGGCGATTTCGTTCCAATTCACATTCCAAGTAATATTCGGCATGCTAATTACATTGCCGGTTGCCAAATTGCATTATCTCTTATAGTTTCCGAGATATGGACTATCGATAATTTACACCTTAGGCTCTGCTTCTAACTTGGGCCCAAATTGTAAAATGGTCTTATCTATTGGCGATTTAGTTGCAATTCACATTCCAAGTAATATTCGGCATGCTAATTACATTGCCGGTTGCCAAATTGCATTATCTCTTATAGTTTCCGAGATATGGACTATCGATAATTTACACCTTAGGCTCTGCTTCTAACTTGGGCCCAAATTGTAAAATGGTCTTATCTATTGGCGATTTCGTTCCAATTCACATTCCAAGTAATATTCGGCATGCTAATTACATTGCCGGTTGCCAAATTGCATTATTTCTTATAGTTTCCGAGATATGGACTATCGATAATTTACACCTTAGGCTCTGCTTCTAACTTGGGCCCAAATTGTAAAATGGTCTTATCTATTGGCGATTTCGTTCCAATTCACACTCCAAGTAATATTCGGCATGCTAATTACATTGCCGGTTGCGAAATTGCATTATCTCTTATAGTTTCCGAGATATGGACTATCGATAATTTACACCTTAGGCTCTGCTTCTAACTTGCTCCCAAATTGTAAAATGGTCTTATCTATTGGCGATTTCGTTCCAATTCACATTCCAAGTAATATTCGGCATGCTAATTACATTGCCGGTTACCAAATTGCATTATCTCTTATAGTTTCCGAGATATGGACTATCGATAATTTACACCTTAGGCTCTGCTTCTAACTTGGGCCCAAATTGTGAAATGGTCTTATCTATTGGCGATTTCGTTCCAATTCACATTCCAAGTAATATTCGGCATGCTAATAACATTGCCGGTTGCCAAATTGCATTATCTCTTATAGTTTCCGAGATATGGACTATCGATAATTTACACCTTAGGCTCTGCTTCTAACTTGGGCCCAAATTGTAAAATGGTCTTATCTATTGGCGATTTCGTTCCAATTCACATTCCAAGTAATATTCGGCCTGCTAATTACATTGCCGGTTGCCAAATTGCATTATCTCTTATAGTTTCCGAGATATGGACTATCCATAATTTACACCTTAGGCTCTGCTTCTAACTTGGGCCCAAATTGTAAAATGGTCTTATCTATTGGCGATTTCGTTCCAATTCACATTCCAAGTAATATTCGGCATGCTAATTACATTGTCGGTTGCCAAATTGCATTATCTCTTATAGTTTCCGAGATATGGACTATCGATAATTTACACCTTAGGCTCTGCTTCTAACTTGGACCCAAATTGTAAAATGGCCTTATCTATTGGCGATTTCGTCCCAATTCACATTCCAAGTAATATTCGGCATGCTAATTACATTGCCGGTTGCGAAATTGCATTATCTCTTATAGTTTCAGAGATATGGACTATCGATAATTTACACCTTAGGCTCTGCTTCTAACTTGGGCCCAAATTGTAAAATGGTCTTATCTATTGGCGATTTAGTTGCAATTCACATTCCAAGTAATATTCGGCATGCTAATTACATTGCCGGTTGCCAAATTGCATTATCTCTTATAGTTTCCGAGATATGGACTATCGATAATTTACACCTTAGGCTCTGCTTCTAACTTGGGCCCAAATTGTAAAATGGTTTTATCTATTGGCGATTTCGTCCCAATTCACATTCCAAGTGATATTCGGCATGCTAATTACATTGCCGGTTGCGAAATTGCATTATCTCTTATAGTTTCCGAGATATGGACTATCGATAATTTACACCTTAGGCTATGCTTCTAACTTGCTCCCAAATTGTAAAATGGTCTTATCTATTGGCGATTTCGTTCCAATTCATATTCCAAGTAATATTCGGCATGCTAATTACATTGCCGGTTACCAAATTGCATTATCTCTTATAGTTTCCGAGATATGGACTATCGATAATTTACACCTTAGGCTCTGCTTCTAACTTGGGCCCAAATTGTAAAATGGTCTTATCTATTGGCGATTTCGTTCCAATTCACATTCCAAGTAATATTCGGCATGCTAATAACATTGCCGGTTGCCAAATTGCATTATCTCTTATAGTTTCCGAGATATGGACTATCGATAATTTACACCTTAGGCTCTGCTTCTAACTTGGGCCCAAATTGTAAAATGGTCTTATCTATTGGCGATTTCGTTCCAATTCACATTCCAAGTAATATTCGGCATGCTAATAACATTGCCGGTTGCCAAATTGCATTATCTCTTATAGTTTCCGAGATATGGACTATCGATAATTTACACCTTAGGCTCTGCTTCTAACTTGGGCCCAAATTGTAAAATGGTCTTATCTATTGGCGATTTCGTTCCAATTCACATTCCAAGTAATATTCGGCATGCTAATTACATTGCCGGTTGCCAAATTGCATTATCTCTTATAGTTTCCGAGATATGGACTATCAATAATTTACACCTTAGGCTCTGCTTCTAACTTGGGCCCAAATTGTAAAATGGTCTTATCTATTGGCGATTTCGTTCCAATTCACATTCCAAGTAATATTCGGCATGCTAATTACATTGTCGGTTGCCAAATTGCATTATCTCTTATAGTTTCCGAGATATGGACTATCGATAATTTACACCTTAGGCTCTGCTTCTAACTTGGACCCAAATTGTAAAATGGCCTTATCTATTGGCGAATTCGTCCCAATTCACATTCCAAGTAATATTCGGCATGCTAATTACATTGCCGGTTGCGAAATTGCATTATCTCTTATAGTTTCAGAGATATGGACTATCGATAATTTACACCTTAGGCTCTGCTTCTAACTTGGGCCCAAATTGTAAAATGGTCTTATCTATTGGCGATTTCGTTCCAATTCATATTCCAAGTAATATTCGGCATGCTAATTACATTGCCGGTTGCCAAATTGCATTATCTCTTATAGTTTCCGAGATATGGACTATCGATAATTTACACCTTAGGCTCTGCTTCTAACTTGGGCCCAAATTGTAAAATGGTCTTATCTATTGGCGATTTGGTTGCAATTCACATTCCAAGTAATATTCGGCATGCTAATTACATTGCCGGTTGCCAAATTGCATTATCTCTTATAGTTTCCGAGATATGGACTATCGATAATTTACACCTTAGGCTCTGCTTCTAACTTGGGCCCAAATTGTAAAATGGTCTTATCTATTGGCGATTTAGTTGCAATTCACATTCCAAGTAATATTCGGCATGCTAATTACATTGCCGGTTGCCAAATTGCATTATCTCTTATAGTTTCCGAGATATGGACTATCGATAATTTACACCTTAGGCTCTGCTTCTAACTTGGGCCCAAATTGTAAAATGGTCTTATCTATTGGCGATTTCGTTCCAATTCACACTCCAAGTAATATTCGGCATGCTAATTACATTGCCGGTTGCCAAATTGCATTATCTCTTATAGTTTCCGAGATATGGACTATCGATAATTTACACCTTAGGCTCTGCTTCTAACTTGGGCCCAAATTGTAAAATGGTCTTATCTATTGGCGATTTCGTTCCAATTCACATTCCAAGTAATATTCGGCATGCTAATTACATTGCCGGTTGCCAAATTGCATTATCTCTTATAGTTTCCGAGATATGGACTATCGATAATTTACACCTTAGGCTCTGCTTCTAACTTGGGCCCAAATTGTAAAATGGTCTTATCTATTGGCGATTTCGTTCCAATTCACACTCCAAGTAATATTCGGCATGCTAATTACATTGCCGGTTGCGAAATTGCATTATCTCTTATAGTTTCCGAGATATGGACTATCGATAATTTACACCTTAGGCTCTGCTTCTAACTTGGGCCCAAATTGTAAAATGGCCTTATCTATTGGCGATTTCGTTCCAATTCACATTCCAAGTAATATTCGGCATGCTAATTACATTTCCGGTTGCCAAATTGCATTATCTCTTATAGTTTCCGAGATATGGACTATCGATAATTTACACCTTAGGCTCTGCTTCTAACTTGGGCCCAAATTGTAAAATGGTCTTACCTATTGGCGATTCCGTTCCAATTCACATTCCAAGTAATATTCGGCATGCTAATTACATTGCCGGTTGCCAAATTGCATTATCTCTTATAGTTTCCGAGATATGGACTATCGATAATTTACACCTTAGGCTCTGCTTCAAACTTGGGCCCAAATTGTAAAATGGTCTTATCTATTGGCGATTTCGTTCCAATTCACATTCCAAGTAATATTCGGCATGCTAATTACATTGCCGGTTGCCAAATTGCATTATCTCTTATAGTTTCCGAGATATGGACTATCGATAATTTACACCTTAGGCTCTGCTTCTAACTTGGGCCCAAATTGTAAAATGGTTTTATCTATTGGCGATTTCGTCCCAATTCACATTCCAAGTAATATTCGGCATGCTAATTACATTGCCGGTTGCGAAATTGCATTATCTCTTATAGTTTCCGAGATATGGACTATCGATAATTTACACCTTAGGCTCTGCTTCTAACTTGCTCCCAAATTGTAAAATGGTCTTATCTATTGGCGATTTCGTTCCAATTCACATTCCAAGTAATATTCGGCATGCTAATTACATTGCCGGTTGCCAAATTGCATTATCTCTTATAGTTTCCGAGATATGGACTATCGATAATTTACACCTTAGGCTCTGCTTCTAACTTGGGCCCAAATTGTAAAATGGTCTTATCTATTGGCGATTTCGTTCCAATTCACATTCCAAGTAATATTCGGCATGCTAATTACATTGCCGGTTGCCAAATTGCATTATCTCTTATAGTTTCCGAGATATGGACTATCGATAATTTACACCTTAGGCTCTGCTTCTAACTTGGGCCCAAATTGTAAAATAGTCTTATCTATTGGCGATTTCGTTCCAATTCACATTCCAAGTAATATTCGGCATGCTAATTACATTGCCGGTTGCCAAATTGCATTATCTCTTATAGTTTCCGAGATATAGACTATCAATAATTTACACCTTAGGCTCTGCTTCTAACTTGGGCCCAAATTGTAAAATGGTCTTATCTATTGGCGATTTCGTTCCAATTCACATTCCAAGTAATATTCGGCATGCTAATTACATTGTCGGTTGCCAAATTGCATTATCTCTTATAGTTTCCGAGATATGGACTATCGATAATTTACACCTTAGGCTCTGCTTCTAACTTGGACCCAAATTGTAAAATGGCCTTATCTATTGGCGATTTCGTCCCAATTCACATTCCAAGTAATATTCGGCATGCTAATTACATTGCCGGTTGCCAAATTGCATTATCTCTTATAGTTTCCGAGATATGGACTATCGATAATTTACACCTTAGGCTCTGCTTCTAACTTGGGCCCAAATTGTAAAATGGTCTTATCTATTGGCGATTTAGTTGCAATTCACATTCCAAGTAATATTCGGCATGCTAATTACATTGCCGGTTGCCAAATTGCATTATCTCTTATAGTTTCCGAGATATGGACTATCGATAATTTACACCTTAGGTTCTGCTTCTAACTTGGGCCCAAATTGTAAAATGGTCTTATCTATTGGCGATTTCGTTCCAATTCACATTCCAAGTAATATTCGGCATGCTAATTACATTGCCGGTTGCCAAATTGCATTATCTCTTATAGTTTCCGAGATATGGACTATCGATAATTTACACCTTAGGCTCTGCTTGTGACTTGGGCCCAAATTGTAAAATGGTCTTATCTATTGGCGATTTAGTTGCAATTCACATTCCAAGTAATATTCGGTATGCTAATTACATTGCCGGTTGCAAAATTGCATTATCTCTTATAGTTTCCGAGATATGGACTATCGATAATTTACACCTTAGGCTCTGCTTCTAACTTGGGCCCAAATTGTAAAATGGTCTTATCTATTGGCGATTTCGTTCCAATTCACATTCCAAGTAATATTCGGCATGCTAATTACATTGCCGGTTGCCAAATTGCATTATCTCTTATAGTTTCCGAGATATGGACTATCGATAATTTACACCTTAGGCTCTGCTTCTAACTTGGGCCCAAATTGTAAAATGGTCTTATCTATTGGCGATTTCGTTCCAATTCACATTCCAAGTAATATTCGGCATGCTAATTACATTGCCGGTTGCCAAATTGCATTATCTCTTATAGTTTCCGAGATATGGACTATCGATAATTTACACCTTAGGCTCTGCTTCTAACTTGGACCCAAATTGTAAAATGGCCTTATCTATTGGCGATTTCGTCCCAATTCACATTCCAAGTAATATTCGGCATGCTAATTACATTGCCGGTTGCGAAATTGCATTATCTCTTATAGTTTCAGAGATATGGACTATCGATAATTTACACCTTAGGCTCTGCTTCTAACTTGGGCCCAAATTGTAAAATGGTCTTATCTATTGGCGATTTAGTTGCAATTCACATTCCAAGTAATATTCGGCATGCTAATTACATTGCCGGTTGCCAAATTGCATTATCTCTTATAGTTTCCGAGATATGGACTATCGATAATTTACACCTTAGGCTCTGCTTCTAACTTGGGCCCAAATTGTAAAATGGTTTTATCTATTGGCGATTTCGTCCCAATTCACATTCCAAGTGATATTAGGCATGCTAATTACATTGCCGGTTGCGAAATTGCATTATCTCTTATAGTTTCCGAGATATGGACTATCGATAATTTACACCTTAGGCTCTGCTTCTAACTTGGGCCCAAATTGTAAAATGGTTTTATCTATTGGCGATTTCGTCCCAATTCACATTCCAAGTGATATTAGGCATGCTAATTACATTGCCGGTTACCAAATTGCATTATCTCTTATAGTTTCCGAGATATGGACTATCGATAATTTACACCTTAGGCTCTGCTTCTAACTTGGGCCCAAATTGTAAAATGGTCTTATCTATTGGCGATTTCGTTCCAATTCACATTCCAAGTAATATTCGGCATGCTAATAACATTGCCGGTTGCCAAATTGCATTATCTCTTATAGTTTCCGAGATATGGACTATCGATAATTTACACCTTAGGCTCTGCTTCTAACTTGGGCCCAAATTGTAAAATGGTCTTATCTATTGGCGATTTCGTTCCAATTCACATTCCAAGTAATATTCGGCATGCTAATAACATTGCCGGTTGCCAAATTGCATTATCTCTTATAGTTTCCGAGATATGGACTATCGATAATTTACACCTTAGGCTCTGCTTCTAACTTGGGCCCAAATTGTAAAATGGTCTTATCTATTGGCGATTTCGTTCCAATTCACATTCCAAGTAATATTCGGCATGCTAATTACATTGCCGGTTGCCAAATTGCATTATCTCTTATAGTTTCCGAGATATGGACTATCAATAATTTACACCTTAGGCTCTGCTTCTAACTTGGGCCCAAATTGTAAAATGGTCTTATCTATTGGCGATTTCGTTCCAATTCACATTCCAAGTAATATTCGGCATGCTAATTACATTGTCGGTTGCCAAATTGCATTATCTCTTATAGTTTCCGAGATATGGACTATCGATAATTTACACCTTAGGCTCTGCTTCTAACTTGGACCCAAATTGTAAAATGGCCTTATCTATTGGCGAATTCGTCCCAATTCACATTCCAAGTAATATTCGGCATGCTAATTACATTGCCGGTTGCGAAATTGCATTATCTCTTATAGTTTCAGAGATATGGACTATCGATAATTTACACCTTAGGCTCTGCTTCTAACTTGGGCCCAAATTGTAAAATGGTCTTATCTATTGGCGATTTCGTTCCAATTCATATTCCAAGTAATATTCGGCATGCTAATTACATTGCCGGTTGCCAAATTGCATTATCTCTTATAGTTTCCGAGATATGGACTATCGATAATTTACACCTTAGGCTCTGCTTCTAACTTGGGCCCAAATTGTAAAATGGTCTTATCTATTGGCGATTTGGTTGCAATTCACATTCCAAGTAATATTCGGCATGCTAATTACATTGCCGGTTGCCAAATTGCATTATCTCTTATAGTTTCCGAGATATGGACTATCGATAATTTACACCTTAGGCTCTGCTTCTAACTTGGGCCCAAATTGTAAAATGGTCTTATCTATTGGCGATTTGGTTGCAATTCACATTCCAAGTAATATTCGGCATGCTAATTACATTGCCGGTTGCCAAATTGCATTATCTCTTATAGTTTCCGAGATATGGACTATCGATAATTTACACCTTAGGCTCTGCTTCTAACTTGGGCCCAAATTGTAAAATGGTCTTATCTATTGGCGATTTCGTTCCAATTCACACTCCAAGTAATATTCGGCATGCTAATTACATTGCCGGTTGCCAAATTGCATTATCTCTTATAGTTTCCGAGATATGGACTATCGATAATTTACACCTTAGGCTCTGCTTCTAACTTGGGCCCAAATTGTAAAATGGTCTTATCTATTGGCGATTTCGTTCCAATTCACATTCCAAGTAATATTCGGCATGCTAATTACATTGCCGGTTGCCAAATTGCATTATCTCTTATAGTTTCCGAGATATGGACTATCGATAATTTACACCTTAGGCTCTGCTTCTAACTTGGGCCCAAATTGTAAAATGGTCTTATCTATTGGCGATTTCGTTCCAATTCACACTCCAAGTAATATTCGGCATGCTAATTACATTGCCGGTTGCGAAATTGCATTATCTCTTATAGTTTCCGAGATATGGACTATCGATAATTTACACCTTAGGCTCTGCTTCTAACTTGGGCCCAAATTGTAAAATGGCCTTATCTATTGGCGATTTCGTTCCAATTCACATTCCAAGTAATATTCGGCATGCTAATTACATTGCCGGTTGCCAAATTGCATTATCTCTTATAGTTTCCGAGATATGGACTATCGATAATTTACACCTTAGGCTCTGCTTCTAACTTGGGCCCAAATTGTAAAATGGTCTTACCTATTGGCGATTCCGTTCCAATTCACATTCCAAGTAATATTCGGCATGCTAATTACATTGCCGGTTGCCAAATTGCATTATCTCTTATAGTTTCCGAGATATGGACTATCGATAATTTACACCTTAGGCTCTGCTTCAAACTTGGGCCCAAATTGTAAAATGGTCTTATCTATTGGCGATTTCGTTCCAATTCACATTCCAAGTAATATTCGGCATGCTAACTACATTGCCGGTTGCCAAATTGCATTATCTCTTATAGTTTCCGAGATATGGACTATCGATAATTTACACCTTAGGCTCTGCTTCTAACTTGGGCCCAAATTGTAAAATGGTTTTATCTATTGGCGATTTCGTCCCAATTCACATTCCAAGTAATATTCGGCATGCTAATTACATTGCCGGTTGCGAAATTGCATTATCTCTTATAGTTTCCGAGATATGGACTATCGATAATTTACACCTTAGGCTCTGCTTCTAACTTGCTCCCAAATTGTAAAATGGTCTTATCTATTGGCGATTTCGTTCCAATTCACATTCCAAGTAATATTCGGCATGCTAATTACATTGCCGGTTGCCAAATTGCATTATCTCTTATAGTTTCCGAGATATGGACTATCGATAATTTACACCTTAGGCTCTGCTTCTAACTTGGGCCCAAATTGTAAAATGGTCTTATCTATTGGCGATTTCGTTCCAATTCACATTCCAAGTAATATTCGGCATGCTAATTACATTGCCGGTTGCCAAATTGCATTATCTCTTATAGTTTCCGAGATATGGACTATCGATAATTTACACCTTAGGCTCTGCTTCTAACTTGGGCCCAAATTGTAAAATAGTCTTATCTATTGGCGATTTCGTTCCAATTCACATTCCAAGTAATATTCGGCATGCTAATTACATTGCCGGTTGCCAAATTGCATTATCTCTTATAGTTTCCGAGATATAGACTATCAATAATTTACACCTTAGGCTCTGCTTCTAACTTGGGCCCAAATTGTAAAATGGTCTTATCTATTGGCGATTTCGTTCCAATTCACATTCCAAGTAATATTCGGCATGCTAATTACATTGTCGGTTGCCAAATTGCATTATCTCTTATAGTTTCCGAGATATGGACTATCGATAATTTACACCTTAGGCTCTGCTTCTAACTTGGACCCAAATTGTAAAATGGCCTTATCTATTGGCGATTTCGTCCCAATTCACATTCCAAGTAATATTCGGCATGCTAATTACATTGCCGGTTGCGAAATTGCATTATCTCTTATAGTTTCAGAGATATGGACTATCGATAATTTACACCTTAGGCTCTGCTTCTAACTTGGGCCCAAATTGTAAAATGGTCTTATCTATTGGCAATTTCGTTCCAATTCACATTCCAAGTAATATTCGGCATGCTAATTACATTGCCGGTTGCCAAATTGCATTATCTCTTATAGTTTCCGAGATATGGACTATCGATAATTTACACCTTAGGCTCTGCTTCTAACTTGGGCCCAAATTGTAAAATGGTCTTATCTATTGGCGATTTAGTTGCAATTCACATTCCAAGTAATATTCGGCATGCTAATTACATTGCCGGTTGCCAAATTGCATTATCTCTTATAGTTTCCGAGATATGGACTATCGATAATTTACACCTTAGGCTCTGCTTCTAACTTGGGCCCAAATTGTAAAATGGTCTTATCTATTGGCGATTTCGTTCCAATTCACATTCCAAGTAATATTCGGCATGCTAATTACATTGCCGGTTGCCAAATTGCATTATCTCTTATAGTTTCCGAGATATGGACTATCGATAATTTACACCTTAGGCTCTGCTTGTAACTTGGGCCCAAATTGTAAAATGGTCTTATCTATTGGCGATTTAGTTGCAATTCACATTCCAAGTAATATTCGGCATGCTAATTACATTGCCGGTTGCAAAATTGCATTATCTCTATAGTTTCCGAGATATGGACTATCGATAATTTACACCTTAGGCTCTGCTTCTAACTTGGGCCCAAATTGTAAAATGGTCTTATCTATTGGCGATTTCGTTCCAATTCACATTCCAAGTAATATTCGGCATGCTAATTACATTGCCGGTTGCCAAATTGCATTATCTCTTATAGTTTCCGAGATATGGACTATCGATAATTTACACCTTAGGCTCTGCTTCTAACTTGGGCCCAAATTGTAAAATGGTCTTATCTATTGGCGATTTCGTTCCAATTCACATTCCAAGTAATATTCGGCATGCTAATTTCATTGCCGGTAGCCAAATTGCATTATCTCTTATAGTTTCCGAGATATGTACTATCGATAATTTACACCTTAGGCTCTGCTTCTAACTTGGGCCCAAATTGTAAAATGGTCTTATCTATTGGCGATTTAGTTGCAATTCACATTCCAAGTAATATTCGGCATGCTAATTACATTGCCGGTTGCCAAATTGCATTATCTCTTATAGTTTCCGAGATATGGACTATCGATAATTTACACCTTAGGCTCTGCTTCTAACTTGGACCCAAATTGTAAAATGGCCTTATCTATTGGCGATTTCGTCCCAATTCACATTCCAAGTAATATTCGGCATGCTAATTACATTGCCGGTTGCGAAATTGCATTATCTCTTATAGTTTCAGAGATATGGACTATCGATAATTTACACCTTAGGCTCTGCTTCTAACTTGGGCCCAAATTGTAAAATGGTCTTATCTATTGGCGATTTCGTTCCAATTCACATTCCAAGTAATATTCGGCATGCTAATTACATTGCCGGTTGCCAAATTGCATTATCTCTTATAGTTTCCGAGATATGGACTATCGATAATTTACACCTTAGGCTCTGCTTCTAACTTGGGCCCAAATTGTAAAATGGTCTTATCTATTGGCGATTTAGTTGCAATTCACATTCCAAGTAATATTCGGCATGCTAATTACATTGCCGGTTGCCAAATTGCATTATCTCTTATAGTTTCCGAGATATGGACTATCGATAATTTACACCTTAGGCTCTGCTTCTAACTTGGGCCCAAATTGTAAAATGGTCTTATCTATTGGCGATTTAGTTGCAATTCACATTCCAAGTAATATTCGGCATGCTAATTACATTGCCGGTTGCCAAATTGCATTATCTCTTATAGTTTCCGAGATATGGACTATCGATAATTTACACCTTAGGCTCTGCTTCTAACTTGGGCCCAAATTGTAAAATGGTCTTATCTATTGGCGATTTCGTTCCAATTCACACTCCAAGTAATATTCGGCATGCTAATTACATTGCCGGTTGCCAAATTGCATTATCTCTTATAGCTTCCGAGATATGGACTATCGATAATTTACACCTTAGGCTCTGCTTCTAACTTGGGCCCAAATTGTAAAATGGTCTTATCTATTGGCGATTTCGTTCCAATTCACATTCCAAGTAATATTCGGCATGCTAATTACATTGCCGGTTGCCAAATTGCATTATCTCTTATAGTTTCCGAGATATGGACTATCGATAATTTACACCTTAGGCTCTGCTTCTAACTTGGGCCCAAATTGTAAAATGGTCTTATCTATTGGCGATTTCGTTCCAATTCACACCCCAAGTAATATTCGGCATGCTAATTACATTGCCGGTTGCGAACTTGCATTATCTCTTATAGTTTCCGAGATATGGACTATCGATAATTTACACCTTAGGCTCTGCTTCTAACTTGGGCCCAAATTGTAAAATGGCCTTATCTATTGACGATTTCGTTCCAATTCACATTCCAAGTAATATTCGGCATGCTAATTACATTGCCGGTTGCCAAATTGCATTATCTCTTATAGTTTCCGAGATATGGACTATCGATAATTTACACCTTAGGCTCTGCTTCTAACTTGGGCCCAAATTGTAAAATGGTCTTACCTATTGGCGATTCCGTTCCAATTCACATTCCAAGTAATATTCGGCATGCTAATTACATTGCCGGTTGCCAAATTGCATTATCTCTTATAGTTTCCGAGATATGGACTATCGATAATTTACACCTTAGGCTCTGCTTCTAACTTGGGCCCAAATTGTAAAATGGTCTTATCTATTGGCGATTTCGTTCCAATTCACATTCCAAGTAATATTCGGCATGCTAATTACATTGCCGGTTGCCAAATTGCATTATCTCTTATAGTTTCCGAGATATGGACTATCGATAATTTACACCTTAGGCTCTGCTTCTAACTTGGGCCCAAATTGTAAAATGGTCTTATCTATTGGCGATTTCGTTCCAATTCACATTCCAAGTAATATTCGGCATGCTAATTACATTGCCGGTTGCCAAATTGAATTATCTCTTATAGTTTCCGAGATATGGACTATCGATAATTTACACCTTAGGCTCTGCTTCTAACTTGGGCCCAAATTGTAAAATGGTTTTACCTATTGGCGATTTCGTTCCAATTCACATTCCAAGTAATATTCGGCATGCTAATTACATTGCCGGTTGCCAAATTGCATTAACTCTTATAGTTTCCGAGATATGGACTATCGATAATTTACACCCTAGGCTCTGCTTCTAACTTGGGCCCAAATTGTAAAATGGTCTTATCTATTGGCGATTTCGTTCCAATTCACATTCCAAGTAATATTCGGCATGCTAATTACATTGCCGGTTGCCAAATTGCATTATCTCTTATAGTTTCCGAGATAAGGACTATCGATAATTTACACCTTAGGCTCTGCTTCTAACTTGGGCCCAAATTGTAAAATGGTCTTATCTATTGGCGATTTCGTTCCAATTCACATTCCAAGTAATATACGGCATGCTAATTACATTGCCGGTTGCCAAATTGCATTAACTCTTATAGTTTCCGAGATATGGACTATCGATAATTTACACCTTAGGCTCTGCTTCTAACTAGGGCCCAAATTGTAAAATGGTCTTATCTATTGGCGATTTCGTTCCAATTCACATTCCAAGTAATATTCGGCATGCTAATTACATTGCCGGTTGCCAAATTGCATTATCTCTTATAGTTTCCGATATATGGACTATCGATAATTTACACCTTAGGCTCTGCTTCTAACTTGGGCCCAAATTGTAAAATGGTCTTATCTATTGGCGATTTCGTTCCAATTCACATTCCAAGTAATATTCGGCATGCTAATTACATTGCGGTTGCCAAATTGCATTAACTCTTATAGTTTCCGAGATATGGACTATCGATAATTTACACCTTAGGCTCTGCTTCTAACTTGGGCCCAAATTGTAAAATGGTCTTATCTATTGGCGATTTCGTTCCAATTCACATTCCAAGTAATATTCGGCATGCTAATTACATTGCCGGTTGCCAAATTGCATTATCTCTTATAGTTTCCGAGATATGGACTATCGATAATTTACACCATAGGCTCTGCTTATAACTTGGGCCCAAATTGTAAAATGGTCTTATCTATTGGCGATTTCGTTCCAATTCACATTCCAAGTAATATTCGGCATGCTAATTACATTGCCGGTTACCAAATTGCATTATCTCTTATAGTTTCCGAGATATGGACTATCGATAATTTACACCTTAGGCTCTGCTTCTAACTTGGGCCCAAATTGTAAAATGGTCTTATCTATTGGCGATTTCGTTCCAATTCACATTCCAAGTAATATTCGGCATGCTAATTACATTGCCGGTTGCCAAATTGCATTATCTCTTATAGTTTCCGAGATATGGACTATCGATAATTTACACTTAAGGCTCTGCTTCTAACTTGGGCCCAAATTGTAAAATGGCCTTATCTATTGGCGATTTCGTTCCAATTCACATTCCAAGTAATATTCGGCATGCTAATTACATTGCCGGTTGCCAAATTGCATTATCTCTTATAGTTTCCGAGATATGGACTATCGATAATTTACACCTTAGGCTCTGCTTCTAACTTGGGCCCAAATTGTAAAATGGTCTTATCTATTGGCGATTTCGTCCCAATTCACATTCCAAGTGATATTCGGCATGCTAATTACATTGCCGGTTGCGAAATTGCATTATCTCTTATAGTTTCCGAGATATGGACTATCAATAATTTACACCTTAGGCTCTGCTTCTAACTTGGGCCCAAATTGTAAAATGGTCTTATCTATTGGCGATTTCGTTCCAATTCACATTCCAAGTAATATTCGGCATGTTAATTACATTGCCAGTTGCCAAATTGCATTATCTCTTATAGTTTCCGAGATATGGACTATCGATAATTTACACCTTAGGCTCTGCTTCTAACTTGGGCCCAAATTGTAAAATGGTCTTATCTATTGGCGATTTCGTTCCAATTCATATTCCAAGTAATATTCGGCATGCTAATTACATTGCCGGTTGCCAAATTGCATTATCTCTTATAGTTTCCGAGATATGGACTATCGATAATTTACACCTTAGGCTCTGCTTCTAACTTGGGCCCAAATTGTAAAATGGTCTTATCTATTGGCGATTTCGTTCCAATTCACATTCCAAGTAATATTCGGCATGCTAATTACATTGCCGGTTGCCAAATTGCATTATCTCTTATAGTTTCCGAGATATGGACTATCAATAATTTACACCTTAGGCTCTGCTTCTAACTTGGGCCCAAATTGTAAAATGGTCTTATCTATTGGCGATTTCATTCCAATTCACATTCCAAGTAATATTCGGCATGCTAATTACATTGCCGGTTGCGAAATTGCATTATCTCTTATAGTTTCCGAGATATGGACTATCAATAATTTACACCTTAGGCTCTGCTTCTAACTTGGGCCCAAATTGTAAAATGGTCTTATCTATTGGCGATTTCGTTCCAATTCACATTCCAAGTAATATTCGGCATGCTAATTACATTGCCGGTTGCCAAATTGCATTATCTCTTATAGTTTCCGAGATATAGACTATCGATAATTTACACCTTAGGCTCTGCTTCTAACTTGGGCCCAAATCGTAAAATGGTCTTATCTATTGGCGATTTCGTTCCAATTCACATTCCAAGTAATATTCGGCATGCTAATTACATTGCCGGTTGCCAAATTGCATTATCTCTTATAGTTTCCGAGATATGGACTATCGATAATTTACACCTTAGGCTCTGCTTCTAACTTGGGCCCAAATTGTAAAATGGTCTTATCTATTGGCGATTTCGTTCCAATTCACATTCCAAGTAATATTCGGCATGCTAATTACATTGCCGGTTGCCATATTGCATTAACTCTTATAGTTTCCGAGATATGGACTATCGATAATTTACACCTTAGGCTCTGCTTCTAACTTGGGCCCAAATTGTAAAATGGTCTTATCTATTGGCGATTTCGTTCCAATTCACATTCCAAGTAATATTCGGCATGCTAATTAAATTGCCGGTTGCCAAATTGCATTATCTCTTATAGTTTCCGAGATATGGACTATCGATAATTTACACCTTAGGCTCTGCTTCTAACTTGGGCCCAAATTGTAAAATGGTCTTATCTATTGGCGATTTCGTTCCAATTCACATTCCAAGTAATATTCGGCATGCTAATTACATTGCCGGTTGCCAAATTGCATTATCTCTTATAGTTTCCGAGATATGGACTATCGATAATTTACACCTTAGGCTCTGCTTCTAACTTGGGCCCAAATTGTAAAATGGTCTTACCTATTAGCGATTTCGTTCCAATTCACATTCCAAGTAATATTCGGCATGCTAATTACATTGCCGGTTGCCAAATTGCATTATCTCTTATAGTTTCCGAGATATGGACTATCGATAATTTACACCTTAGGCTCTGCTTCTAACTTGGGCCCAAATTGTAAAATGGTCTTATCTATTGGCGATTCCGTTCCAATTCACATTCCAAGTAATATTCGGCATGCTAATTACATTGCCGGTTGCCAAATTGCATTATCTCTTATAGTTTCCGAGATATGGACTATCGATAATTTACACCTTAGGCTCTGCTTCTAACTTGGGCCCAAATTGTAAAATGGTCTTATCTATTGGCGATTTCGTTCCAATTCACATTCCAAGTAACATTCGGCATGCTAATTTCATTGCCGGTTGCCAAATTGCATTATCTCTTATAGTTTCCGAGATATGGACTATCGATAATTTACACCATAGGCTCTGCTTATAACTTGGGCCCAAATTGTAAAATGGTCTTATCTATTGGCGATTTCGTTCCAATTCACATTCCAAGTAATATTCGGCATGCTAATTACATTGCCGGTTTCCAAATTGCATTATCTCTTATAGTTTCCGAGATATGGACTATCGATAATTTACACCTTAGGCTCTGCTTCTAACTTGGGCCCAAATTGTAAAATGGTCTTATCTATTGGCGATTTCGTCCCAATTCACATTCCAAGTGATATTCGGCATGCTAATTACATTGCCGGTTGCGAAATTGCATTATCTCTTATAGTTTCCGAGATATGGACTATCAATAATTTACACCTTAGGCTCTGCTTCTAACTTGGGCCCAAATTGTAAAATGGTCTTATCTATTGGCGATTTCGTTCCAATTCACATTCCAAGTAATATTCGGCATGCTAATTACATTGCCGGTTGCCAAATTGCATTATCTCTTATAGTTTCCGAGATATGGACTATCGATAATTTACACCATAGGCTCTGCTTCTAACTTGGGCCCAAATTGTAAAATGGTCTTATCTATTGGCGATTTCGTTCCAATTCACATTCCAAGTAATATTCGGCATGCTAATTACATTGCCGGTTGCGAAATTGCATTATCTCTTATAGTTTCCGAGATATGGACTATCAATAATTTACACCTTAGGTTCTGCTTCTAACTTGGGCCCAAATTGTAAAATGGTCTTATCTATTGGCGATTTCGTTCCAATTCACATTCCAAGTAATATTCGGCATGCTAATTACATTGCCGGTTGCCAAATTGCATTATCTCTTATAGTTTCCGAGATATGGACTATCGATAATTTACATCTTAGGCTCTGCTTCTAACTTGGGCCCAAATTGTAAAATGGTCTTATCTATTGGCGATTTCGTTCCAATTCACATTCCAAGTAATATTCGGCATGCTAATTACATTGCCGGTTGCCAAATTGCATTAACTCTTATAGTTTCCGAGATATGGACTATCGATAATTTACACCTTAGGCTCTGCTTCTAACTTGGGCCCAAATTGTAAAATGGTCTTATCTATTGGCGATTTCGTTCCAATTCACATTCCAAGTAATATTCGGCATGCTAATTAAATTGACGGTTGCCAAATTGCATTATCTCTTATAGTTTAAGAGATATGGACTATCGATAATTTACACCTTAGGCTCTGCTTCTAACTTGGGCCCAAATTGTAAAATGGTCTTATCTATTGGCGATTTCGTTCCAATTCACATTCCAAGTAATATTCGGCATGCTAATTACATTGCCGGTTGCCAAATTGCATTATCTCTTATAGTTTCCGAGATATGGACTATCGATAATTTACACCTTAGGCTCTGCTTCTAACTTGGGCCCAAATTGTAAAATGGTCTTACCTATTGGCGATTTCGTTCCAATTCACATTCCAAGTAATATTCGGCATGCTAATTACATTGCCGGTTGCCAAATTGCATTATCTCTTATAGTTTCCGAGATATGGACTATCGATAATTTACACCTTAGGCTCTGCTTCTAACTTCGGCCCAAATTGTAAAATGGTCTTATCTATTGGCGATTTCGTTCCAATTCACATTCCAAGTAATATTCGGCATGCTAATTACATTGCCGGTTGCCAAATTGCATTATCTCTTATAGTTTCCGAGATATGGACTATCGATAATTTACACCTTAGGCTCTGCTTCTAACTTGGGCCCAAATTGTAAAATGGTCTTATCTATTGGCGATTTCGTTCCAATTCACATTCCAAGTAATATTCGGCATGCTAATTACATTGCCGGTTGCCAAATTGCATTATCTCTTATAGTTTCCGAGATATGGACTATCGATAATTTACACCATAGGCTCTGCTTATAACTTGGGCCCAAATTGTAAAATGGTCTTATCTATTGGCGATTTCGTTCCAATTCACATTCCAAGTAATATTCGGCATGCTAATTACATTGCCGGTTGCCAAATTACATTATCTCTTATAGTTTCCGAGATATGGACTATCGATAATTTACACCTTAGGCTCTGCTTCTAACTTGGGCCCAAATTGTAAAATGGTCTTATCTATTGGCGATTTCGTTCCAATTCACATTCTAAGTAATATTCGGCATGCTAAATACATTGCCGGTTGCCAAATTGCATTATCTCTTATAGTTTCCGAGATATGGACTATCGATAATTTACACTTTAGGCTCTGCTTCTAACTTGGGCCCAAATTGTAAAATGGTCTTATCTATTGGCGATTTCGTTCCAATTCACATTCCAAGTAATATTCGGCATGCTAATTACATTGCCGGTTGCCAAATTGCATTATCTCTTATAGTTTCCGAGATATGGACTATCGATAATTTACACCTTAGGCTCTGCTTCTAACTTGGGCCCAAATTGTAAAATGGTCTTATCTATTGGCGATTTCGTCCCAATTCACATTCCAAGTGATATTCGGCATGCTAATTACATTGCCGGTTGCGAAATTGCATTATCTCTTATAGTTTCCGAGATATGGACTATCAATAATTTACACCTTAGGCTCTGCTTCTAACTTGGGCCCAAATTGTAAAATGGTCTTATCTATTGGCGATTTCGTTCCAATTCACATTCCAAGTAATATTCGGCATGCTAATTACATTGCCAGTTGCCAAATTGCATTATCTCTTATAGTTTCCGAGATATGGACTATCGATAATTTACACCTTAGGCTCTGCTTCTAACTTGGGCCCAAATTGTAAAATGGTCTTATCTATTGGCGATTTCGTTCCAATTCACATTCCAAGTAATATTCGGCATGCTAATTACATTGCCGGTTGCCAAATTGCATTATCTCTTATAGTTTCCGAGATATGGACTATCGATAATTTACACCTTAGGCTCTGCTTCTAACTTGGGCCCAAATTGTAAAATGGTCTTATCTATTGGCGATTTCGTTCCAATTCACATTCCAAGTAATATACGGCATGCTAATTACATTGCCGGTTGCCAAATTGCATTAACTCTTATAGTTTCCGAGATATGGACTATCGATAATTTACACCCTAGGCTCTGCTTCTAACTTGGGCCCAAATTGTAAAATGGTCTTATCTATTGGCGATTTCGTTCCAATTCACATTCCAAGTAATATTCGGCATGCTAATTACATTGCCGGTTGCCAAATTGCATTATCTCTTATAGTTTCCGAGATATGGACTATCGATAATTTACACCTTAGGCTCTGCTTCTAACTTGGGCCCAAATTGTAAAATGGTCTTATCTATTGGCGATTTCGTTCCAATTCACATTCCAAGTAATATACGGCATGCTAATTACATTGCCGGTTGCCAAATTGCATTAACTCTTATAGTTTCCGAGATATGGACTATCGATAATTTACACCTTAGGCTCTGCTTCTAACTAGGGCCCAAATTGTAAAATGGTCTTATCTATTGGCGATTTCGTTCCAATTCACATTCCAAGTAATATTCGGCATGCTAATTACATTGCCGGTTGCCAAATTGCATTATCTCTTATAGTTTCCGATATATGGACTATCGATAATTTACACCTTAGGCTCTGCTTCTAACTTGGGCCCAAATTGTAAAATGGTCTTATCTATTGGCGATTTCGTTCCAATTCACATTCCAAGTAATATTCGGCATGCTAATTACATTGCCGGTTGCCAAATTGCATTAACTCTTATAGTTTCCGAGATATGGACTATCGATAATTTACACCTTAGGCTCTGCTTCTAACTTGGGCCCAAATTGTAAAATGGTCTTATCTATTGGCGATTTCGTTCCAATTCACATTCCAAGTAATATTCGGCATGCTAATTACATTGCCGGTTGCCAAATTGCATTATCTCTTATAGTTTCCGAGATATGGACTATCGATAATTTACACCATAGGCTCTGCTTATAACTTGGGCCCAAATTGTAAAATGGTCTTATCTATTGGCGATTTCGTTCCAATTCACATTCCAAGTAATATTCGGCATGCTAATTACATTGCCGGTTGCCAAATTGCATTATCTCTTATAGTTTCCGAGATATGGACTATCGATAATTTACACCTTAGGCTCTGCTTCTAACTTGGGCCCAAATTGTAAAATGGTCTTATCTATTGGCGATTTCGTTCCAATTCACATTCCAAGTAATATTCGGCATGCTAATTACATTGCCGGTTGCCAAATTGCATTATCTCTTATAGTTTCCGAGATATGGACTATCGATAATTTACACTTTAGGCTCTGCTTCTAACTTGGGCCCAAATTGTAAAATGGCCTTATCTATTGGCGATTTCGTTCCAATTCACATTCCAAGTAATATTCGGCATGCTAATTACATTGCCGGTTGCCAAATTGCATTATCTCTTATAGTTTCCGAGATATGGACTATCGATAATTTACACCTTAGACTCTGCTTCTAACTTGGGCCCAAATTGTAAAATGGTCTTATCTATTGGCGATTTCGTCCCAATTCACATTCCAAGTGATATTCGGCATGCTAATTACATTGCCGGTTGCGAAATTGCATTATCTCTTATAGTTTCCGAGATATGGACTATCAATAATTTACACCTTAGGCTCTGCTTCTAACTTGGGCCCAAATTGTAAAATGGTCTTATCTATTGGCGATTTCGTTCCAATTCACATTCCAAGTAATATTCGGCATGTTAATTACATTGCCAGTTGCCAAATTGCATTATCTCTTATAGTTTCCGAGATATGGACTATCGATAATTTACACCTTAGGCTCTGCTTCTAACTTGGGCCCAAATTGTAAAATGGTCTTATCTATTGGCGATTTCGTTCCAATTCACATTCCAAGTAATATTCGGCATGCTAATTACATTGCCGGTTGCCAAATTGCATTATCTCTTATAGTTTCCGAGATATGGACTATCAATAATTTACACCTTAGGCTCTGCTTCTAACTTGGGCCCAAATTGTAAAATGGTCTTATCTATTGGCGATTTCGTTCCAATTCACATTCCAAGTAATATTCGGCATGCTAATTACATTGCCGGTTGCGAAATTGCATTATCTCTTATAGTTTCCGAGATATGGACTATCAATAATTTACACCTTAGGCTCTGCTTCTAACTTGGGCCCAAATTGTAAAATGGTCTTATCTATTGGCGATTTCGTTCCAATTCACATTCCAAGTAATATTCGGCATGCTAATTACATTGCCGGTTGCCAAATTGCATTATCTCTTATAGTTTCCGAGATATGGACTATCGATAATTTACACCTTAGGCTCTGCTTCTAACTTGGGCCCAAATCGTAAAATGGTCTTATCTATTGGCGATTTCGTTCCAATTCACATTCCAAGTAATATTCGGCATGCTAATTACATTGCCGGTTGCCAAATTGCATTATCTCTTATAGTTTCCGAGATATGGACTATCGATAATTTACACCTTAGGCTCTGCTTCTAACTTGGGCCCAAATTGTAAAATGGTCTTATCTATTGGCGATTTCGTTCCAATTCACATTCCAAGTAATATTCGGCATGCTAATTACATTGCCGGTTGCCATATTGCATTAACTCTTATAGTTTCCGAGATATGGACTATCGATAATTTACACCTTAGGCTCTGCTTCTAACTTGGGCCCAAATTGTAAAATGGTCTTATCTATTGGCGATTTCGTTCCAATTCACATTCCAAGTAATATTCGGCATGCTAATTAAATTGCCGGTTGCCAAATTGCATTATCTCTTATAGTTTCCGAGATATGGACTATCGATAATTTACACCTTAGGCTCTGCTTCTAACTTGGGCCCAAATTGTAAAATGGTCTTATCTATTGGCGATTTCGTTCCAATTCACATTCCAAGTAATATTCGGCATGCTAATTACATTGCCGGTTGCCAAATTGCATTATCTCTTATAGTTTCCGAGATATGGACTATCGATAATTTACACCTTAGGCTCTGCTTCTAACTTGGGCCCAAATTGTAAAATGGTCTTACCTATTAGCGATTTCGTTCCAATTCACATTCCAAGTAATATTCGGCATGCTAATTACATTGCCGGTTGCCAAATTGCATTATCTCTTATAGTTTCCGAGATATGGACTATCGATAATTTACACCTTAGGCTCTGCTTCTAACTTGGGCCCAAATTGTAAAATGGTCTTATCTATTGGCGATTCCGTTCCAATTCACATTCCAAGTAATATTCGGCATGCTAATTACATTGCCGGTTGCCAAATTGCATTATCTCTTATAGTTTCCGAGATATGGACTATCGATAATTTACACCTTAGGCTCTGCTTCTAACTTGGGCCCAAATTGTAAAATGGTCTTATCTATTGGCGATTTCGTTCCAATTCACATTCCAAGTAATATTCGGCATGCTAATTTCATTGCCGGTTGCCAAATTGCATTATCTCTTATAGTTTCCGAGATATGGACTATCGATAATTTACACCATAGGCTCTGCTTATAACTTGGGCCCAAATTGTAAAATGGTCTTATCTATTGGCGATTTCGTTCCAATTCACATTCCAAGTAATATTCGGCATGCTAATTACATTGCCGGTTTCCAAATTGCATTATCTCTTATAGTTTCCGAGATATGGACTATCGATAATTTACACCTTAGGCTCTGCTTCTAACTTGGGCCCAAATTGTAAAATGGTCTTATCTATTGGCGATTTCGTCCCAATTCACATTCCAAGTGATATTCGGCATGCTAATTACATTGCCGGTTGCGAAATTGCATTATCTCTTATAGTTTCCGAGATATGGACTATCAATAATTTACACCTTAGGCTCTGCTTCTAACTTGGGCCCAAATTGTAAAATGGTCTTATCTATTGGCGATTTCGTTCCAATTCACATTCCAAGTAATATTCGGCATGCTAATTACATTGCCGGTTGCCAAATTGCATTATCTCTTATAGTTTCCGAGATATGGACTATCGATAATTTACACCATAGGCTCTGCTTCTAACTTGGGCCCAAATTGTAAAATGGCCTTATCTATTGGCGATTTCGTTCCAATTCACATTCCAAGTAATATTCGGCATGCTAATTACATTGCCGGTTGCGAAATTGCATTATCTCTTATAGTTTCCGAGATATGGACTATCAATAATTTACACCTTAGGTTCTGCTTCTAACTTGGGCCCAAATTGTAAAATGGTCTTATCTATTGGCGATTTCGTTCCAATTCACATTCCAAGTAATATTCGGCATGCTAATTACATTGCCGGTTGCCAAATTGCATTATCTCTTATAGTTTCCGAGATATGGACTATCGATAATTTACATCTTAGGCTCTGCTTCTAACTTGGGCCCAAATTGTAAAATGGTCTTATCTATTGGCGATTTCGTTCCAATTCACATTCCAAGTAATATTCGGCATGCTAATTACATTGCCGGTTGCCAAATTGCATTAACTCTTATAGTTTCCGAGATATGGACTATCGATAATTTACACCTTAGGCTCTGCTTCTAACTTGGGCCCAAATTGTAAAATGGTCTTATCTATTGGCGATTTCGTTCCAATTCACATTCCAAGTAATATTCGGCATGCTAATTAAATTGACGGTTGCCAAATTGCATTATCTCTTATAGTTTCCGAGATATGGACTATCGATAATTTACACCTTAGGCTCTGCTTCTAACTTGGGCCCAAATTGTAAAATGGTCTTATCTATTGGCGATTTCGTTCCAATTCACATTCCAAGTAATATTCGGCATGCTAATTACATTGCCGGTTGCCAAATTGCATTATCTCTTATAGTTTCCGAGATATGGACTATCAATAATTTACACCTTAGGCTCTGCTTCTAACTTGGGCCCAAATTGTAAAATGGTCTTATCTATTGGCGATTTCGTTCCAATTCACATTCCAAGTAATATTCGGCATGCTAATTACATTGCCGGTTGCGAAATTGCATTATCTCTTATAGTTTCCGAGATATGGACTATCAATAATTTACACCTTAGGCTCTGCTTCTAACTTGGGCCCAAATTGTAAAATGGTCTTATCTATTGGCGATTTCGTTCCAATTCACATTCCAAGTAATATTCGGCATGCTAATTACATTGCCGGTTGCCAAATTGCATTATCTCTTATAGTTTCCGAGATATGGACTATCGATAATTTACACCTTAGGCTCTGCTTCTAACTTGGGCCCAAATCGTAAAATGGTCTTATCTATTGGCGATTTCGTTCCAATTCACATTCCAAGTAATATTCGGCATGCTAATTACATTGCCGGTTGCCAAATTGCATTATCTCTTATAGTTTCCGAGATATGGACTATCGATAATTTACACCTTAGGCTCTGCTTCTAACTTGGGCCCAAATTGTAAAATGGTCTTATCTATTGGCGATTTCGTTCCAATTCACATTCCAAGTAATATTCGGCATGCTAATTACATTGCCGGTTGCCATATTGCATTAACTCTTATAGTTTCCGAGATATGGACTATCGATAATTTACACCTTAGGCTCTGCTTCTAACTTGGGCCCAAATTGTAAAATGGTCTTATCTATTGGCGATTTCGATCCAATTCACATTCCAAGTAATATTCGGCATGCTAATTAAATTGCCGGTTGCCAAATTGCATTATCTCTTATAGTTTCCGAGATATGGACTATCGATAATTTACACCTTAGGCTCTGCTTCTAACTTGGGCCCAAATTGTAAAATGGTCTTATCTATTGGCGATTTCGTTCCAATTCACATTCCAAGTAATATTCGGCATGCTAATTACATTGCCGGTTGCCAAATTGCATTATCTCTTATAGTTTCCGAGATATGGACTATCGATAATTTACACCTTAGGCTCTGCTTCTAACTTGGGCCCAAATTGTAAAATGGTCTTACCTATTAGCGATTTCGTTCCAATTCACATTCCAAGTAATATTCGGCATGCTAATTACATTGCCGGTTGCCAAATTGCATTATCTCTTATAGTTTCCGAGATATGGACTATCGATAATTTACACCTTAGGCTCTGCTTCTAACTTGGGCCCAAATTGTAAAATGGTCTTATCTATTGGCGATTCCGTTCCAATTCACATTCCAAGTAATATTCGGCATGCTAATTACATTGCCGGTTGCCAAATTGCATTATCTCTTATAGTTTCCGAGATATGGACTATCGATAATTTACACCTTAGGCTCTGCTTCTAACTTGGGCCCAAATTGTAAAATGGTCTTATCTATTGGCGATTTCGTTCCAATTCACATTCCAAGTAATATTCGGCATGCTAATTTCATTGCCGGTTGCCAAATTGCATTATCTCTTATAGTTTCCGAGATATGGACTATCGATAATTTACACCATAGGCTCTGCTTATAACTTGGGCCCAAATTGTAAAATGGTCTTATCTATTGGCGATTTCGTTCCAATTCACATTCCAAGTAATATTCGGCATGCTAATTACATTGCCGGTTTCCAAATTGCATTATCTCTTATAGTTTCCGAGATATGGACTATCGATAATTTACACCTTAGGCTCTGCTTCTAACTTGGGCCCAAATTGTAAAATGGTCTTATCTATTGGCGATTTCGTCCCAATTCACATTCCAAGTGATATTCGGCATGCTAATTACATTGCCGGTTGCGAAATTGCATTATCTCTTATAGTTTCCGAGATATGGACTATCAATAATTTACACCTTAGGCTCTGCTTCTAACTTGGGCCCAAATTGTAAAATGGTCTTATCTATTGGCGATTTCGTTCCAATTCACATTCCAAGTAATATTCGGCATGCTAATTACATTGCCGGTTGCCATATTGCATTAACTCTTATAGTTTCCGAGATATGGACTATCGATAATTTACACCTTAGGCTCTGCTTCTAACTTGGGCCCAAATTGTAAAATGGTCTTATCTATTGGCGATTTCGATCCAATTCACATTCCAAGTAATATTCGGCATGCTAATTAAATTGCCGGTTGCCAAATTGCATTATCTCTTATAGTTTCCGAGATATGGACTATCGATAATTTACACCTTAGGCTCTGCTTCTAACTTGGGCCCAAATTGTAAAATGGTCTTATCTATTGGCGATTTCGTTCCAATTCACATTCCAAGTAATATTCGGCATGCTAATTACATTGCCGGTTGCGAAATTGCATTATCTCTTATAGTTTCCGAGATATGGACTATCAATAATTTACACCTTAGGTTCTGCTTCTAACTTGGGCCCAAATTGTAAAATGGTCTTATCTATTGGCGATTTCGTTCCAATTCACATTCCAAGTAATATTCGGCATGCTAATTACATTGCCGGTTGCCAAATTGCATTATCTCTTATAGTTTCCGAGATATGGACTATCGATAATTTACATCTTAGGCTCTGCTTCTAACTTGGGCCCAAATTGTAAAATGGTCTTATCTATTGGCGATTTCGTTCCAATTCACATTCCAAGTAATATTCGGCATGCTAATTACATTGCCGGTTGCCAAATTGCATTAACTCTTATAGTTTCCGAGATATGGACTATCGATAATTTACACCTTAGGCTCTGCTTCTAACTTGGGCCCAAATTGTAAAATGGTCTTATCTATTGGCGATTTCGTTCCAATTCACATTCCAAGTAATATTCGGCATGCTAATTAAGGTTCGTCCATCGATCGATTGACGGTTGCCAAATTGCATTATCTCTTATAGTTTCCGAGATATGGACTATCGATAATTTACACCTTAGGCTCTGCTTCTAACTTGGGCCCAAATTGTAAAATGGTCTTATCTATTGGCGATTTCGTTCCAATTCACATTCCAAGTAATATTCGGCATGCTAATTACATTGCCGGTTGCCAAATTGCATTATCTCTTATAGTTTCCGAGATATGGACTATCAATAATTTACACCTTAGGCTCTGCTTCTAACTTGGGCCCAAATTGTAAAATGGTCTTATCTATTGGCGATTTCGTTCCAATTCACATTCCAAGTAATATTCGGCATGCTAATTACATTGCCGGTTGCGAAATTGCATTATCTCTTATAGTTTCCGAGATATGGACTATCAATAATTTACACCTTAGGCTCTGCTTCTAACTTGGGCCCAAATTGTAAAATGGTCTTATCTATTGGCGATTTCGTTCCAATTCACATTCCAAGTAATATTCGGCATGCTAATTACATTGCCGGTTGCCAAATTGCATTATCTCTTATAGTTTCCGAGATATGGACTATCGATAATTTACACCTTAGGCTCTGCTTCTAACTTGGGCCCAAATCGTAAAATGGTCTTATCTATTGGCGATTTCGTTCCAATTCACATTCCAAGTAATATTCGGCATGCTAATTACATTGCCGGTTGCCAAATTGCATTATCTCTTATAGTTTCCGAGATATGGACTATCGATAATTTACACCTTAGGCTCTGCTTCTAACTTGGGCCCAAATTGTAAAATGGTCTTATCTATTGGCGATTTCGTTCCAATTCACATTCCAAGTAATATTCGGCATGCTAATTACATTGCCGGTTGCCATATTGCATTAACTCTTATAGTTTCCGAGATATGGACTATCGATAATTTACACCTTAGGCTCTGCTTCTAACTTGGGCCCAAATTGTAAAATGGTCTTATCTATTGGCGATTTCGATCCAATTCACATTCCAAGTAATATTCGGCATGCTAATTAAATTGCCGGTTGCCAAATTGCATTATCTCTTATAGTTTCCGAGATATGGACTATCGATAATTTACACCTTAGGCTCTGCTTCTAACTTGGGCCCAAATTGTAAAATGGTCTTATCTATTGGCGATTTCGTTCCAATTCACATTCCAAGTAATATTCGGCATGCTAATTACATTGCCGGTTGCCAAATTGCATTATCTCTTATAGTTTCCGAGATATGGACTATCGATAATTTACACCTTAGGCTCTGCTTCTAACTTGGGCCCAAATTGTAAAATGGTCTTACCTATTAGCGATTTCGTTCCAATTCACATTCCAAGTAATATTCGGCATGCTAATTACATTGCCGGTTGCCAAATTGCATTATCTCTTATAGTTTCCGAGATATGGACTATCGATAATTTACACCTTAGGCTCTGCTTCTAACTTGGGCCCAAATTGTAAAATGGTCTTATCTATTGGCGATTCCGTTCCAATTCACATTCCAAGTAATATTCGGCATGCTAATTACATTGCCGGTTGCCAAATTGCATTATCTCTTATAGTTTCCGAGATATGGACTATCGATAATTTACACCTTAGGCTCTGCTTCTAACTTGGGCCCAAATTGTAAAATGGTCTTATCTATTGGCGATTTCGTTCCAATTCACATTCCAAGTAATATTCGGCATGCTAATTTCATTGCCGGTTGCCAAATTGCATTATCTCTTATAGTTTCCGAGATATGGACTATCGATAATTTACACCATAGGCTCTGCTTATAACTTGGGCCCAAATTGTAAAATGGTCTTATCTATTGGCGATTTCGTTCCAATTCACATTCCAAGTAATATTCGGCATGCTAATTACATTGCCGGTTTCCAAATTGCATTATCTCTTATAGTTTCCGAGATATGGACTATCGATAATTTACACCTTAGGCTCTGCTTCTAACTTGGGCCCAAATTGTAAAATGGTCTTATCTATTGGCGATTTCGTCCCAATTCACATTCCAAGTGATATTCGGCATGCTAATTACATTGCCGGTTGCGAAATTGCATTATCTCTTATAGTTTCCGAGATATGGACTATCAATAATTTACACCTTAGGCTCTGCTTCTAACTTGGGCCCAAATTGTAAAATGGTCTTATCTATTGGCGATTTCGTTCCAATTCACATTCCAAGTAATATTCGGCATGCTAATTACATTGCCGGTTGCCAAATTGCATTATCTCTTATAGTTTCCGAGATATGGACTATCGATAATTTACACCATAGGCTCTGCTTCTAACTTGGGCCCAAATTGTAAAATGGTCTTATCTATTGGCGATTTCGTTCCAATTCACATTCCAAGTAATATTCGGCATGCTAATTACATTGCCGGTTGCGAAATTGCATTATCTCTTATAGTTTCCGAGATATGGACTATCAATAATTTACACCTTAGGTTCTGCTTCTAACTTGGGCCCAAATTGTAAAATGGTCTTATCTATTGGCGATTTCGTTCCAATTCACATTCCAAGTAATATTCGGCATGCTAATTACATTGCCGGTTGCCAAATTGCATTATCTCTTATAGTTTCCGAGATATGGACTATCGATAATTTACATCTTAGGCTCTGCTTCTAACTTGGGCCCAAATTGTAAAATGGTCTTATCTATTGGCGATTTCGTTCCAATTCACATTCCAAGTAATATTCGGCATGCTAATTACATTGCCGGTTGCCAAATTGCATTAACTCTTATAGTTTCCGAGATATGGACTATCGATAATTTACACCTTAGGCTCTGCTTCTAACTTGGGCCCAAATTGTAAAATGGTCTTATCTATTGGCGATTTCGTTCCAATTCACATTCCAAGTAATATTCGGCATGCTAATTAAGGTTCGTCCATCGATCGATTGACGGTTGCCAAATTGCATTATCTCTTATAGTTTCCGAGATATGGACTATCGATAATTTACACCTTAGGCTCTGCTTCTAACTTGGGCCCAAATTGTAAAATGGTCTTATCTATTGGCGATTTCGTTCCAATTCACATTCCAAGTAATATTCGGCATGCTAATTACATTGCCGGTTGCCAAATTGCATTATCTCTTATAGTTTCCGAGATATGGACTATCGATAATTTACACCTTAGGCTCTGCTTCTAACTTGGGCCCAAATTGTAAAATGGTCTTACCTATTGGCGATTTCGTTCCAATTCACATTCCAAGTAATATTCGGCATGCTAATTACATTGCCGGTTGCCAAATTGCATTATCTCTTATAGTTTCCGAGATATGGACTATCGATAATTTACACCTTAGGCTCTGCTTCTAACTTGGGCCCAAATTGTAAAATGGTCTTATCTATTGGCGATTTCGTTCCAATTCACATTCCAAGTAATATTCGGCATGCTAATTACATTGCCGGTTGCCAAATTGCATTATCTCTTATAGTTTCCGAGATATGGACTATCGATAATTTACACCTTAGGCTCTGCTTCTAACTTGGGCCCAAATTGTAAAATGGTCTTATCTATTGGCGATTTCGTTCCAATTAACATTCCAAGTAATATTCGGCATGCTAATTACATTGCCGGTTGCCAAATTGCATTATCTCTTATAGTTTCCGAGATATGGACTATCGATAATTTACACCATAGGCTCTGCTTATAACTTGGGCCCAAATTGTAAAATGGTCTTATCTATTGGCGATTTCGTTCCAATTAACATTCCAAGTAATATTCGGCATGCTAATTACATTGCCGGTTGCCAAATTGCATTATCTCTTATAGTTTCCGAGATATGGACTATCGATAATTTACACCATAGGCTCTGCTTATAACTTGGGCCCAAATTGTAAAATGGTCTTATCTATTGGCGATTTCGTTCCAATTCACATTCCAAGTAATATTCGGCATGCTAAATACATTGCCGGTTGCCAAATTGCATTATCTCTTATAGTTTCCGAGATATGGACTATCGATAATTTACACTTTAGGCTCTGCTTCTAACTTGGGCCCAAATTGTAAAATGGTCTTATCTATTGGCGATTTCGTTCCAATTCACATTCCAAGTAATATTCGGCATGCTAATTACATTGCCGGTTGCCAAATTGCATTATCTCTTATAGTTTCCGAGATATGGACTATCGATAATTTACACCTTAGGCTCTGCTTCTAACTTGGGCCCAAATTGTAAAATGGTCTTATCTATTGGCGATTTCGTTCCAATTCACATTCCAAGTAATATTCGGCATGCTAATTACATTGCCAGTTGCCAAATTGCATTATCTCTTATAGTTTCCGAGATATGGACTATCGATAATTTACACCTTAGGCTCTGCTTCTAACTTGGGCCCAAATTGTAAAATGGTCTTATCTATTGGCGATTTCGTCCCAATTCACATTCCAAGTGATATTCGGCATGCTAATTACATTGCCGGTTGCGAAATTGCATTATCTCTTATAGTTTCCGAGATATGGACTATCAATAATTTACACCTTAGGCTCTGCTTCTAACTTGGGCCCAAATTGTAAAATGGTCTTATCTATTGGCGATTTCGTTCCAATTCACATTCCAAGTAATATTCGGCATGCTAATTACATTGCCAGTTGCCAAATTGCATTATCTCTTATAGTTTCCGAGATATGGACTATCGATAATTTACACCTTAGGCTCTGCTTCTAACTTGGGCCCAAATTGTAAAATGGTCTTATCTATTGGCGATTTCGTTCCAATTCACATTCCAAGTAATATTCGGCATGCTAATTACATTGCCGGTTGCCAAATTGCATTATCTCTTATAGTTTCCGAGATATGGACTATCGATAATTTACACCTTAGGCTCTGCTTCTAACTTGGGCCCAAATTGTAAAATGGTCTTATCTATTGGCGATTTCGTTCCAATTCACATTCCAAGTAATATTCGGCATGCTAATTACATTGCCGGTTGCCAAATTGCATTATCTCTTATAGTTTCCGAGATATGGACTATCAATAATTTACACCTTAGGCTCTGCTTCTAACTTGGGCCCAAATTGTAAAATGGTCTTATCTATTGGCGATTTCGTTCCAATTCACATTCCAAGTAATATTCGGCATGCTAATTACATTGCCGGTTGCGAAATTGCATTATCTCTTATAGTTTCCGAGATATGGACTATCAATAATTTACACCTTAGGCTCTGCTTCTAACTTGGGCCCAAATTGTAAAATGGTCTTATCTATTGGCGATTTCGTTCCAATTCACATTCCAAGTAATATTCGGCATGCTAATTACATTGCCGGTTGCCAAATTGCATTATCTCTTATAGTTTCCGAGATATGGACTATCGATAATTTACACCTTAGGCTCTGCTTCTAACTTGGGCCCAAATCGTAAAATGGTCTTATCTATTGGCGATTTCGTTCCAATTCACATTCCAAGTAATATTCGGCATGCTAATTACATTGCCGGTTGCCAAATTGCATTATCTCTTATAGTTTCCGAGATATGGACTATCGATAATTTACACCTTAGGCTCTGCTTCTAACTTGGGCCCAAATTGTAAAATGGTCTTATCTATTGGCGATTTCGTTCCAATTCACATTCCAAGTAATATTCGGCATGCTAATTACATTGCCGGTTGCCAAATTGCATTAACTCTTATAGTTTCCGAGATATGGACTATCGATAATTTACACCTTAGGCTCTGCTCCTAACTTGGGCCCAAATCGTAAAATGGTCTTATCTATTGGCGATTTCGTTCCAATTCACATTCCAAGTAATATTCGGCATGCTAATTAAATTGCCGGTTGCCAAATTGCATTATCTCTTATAGTTTCCGAGATATGGACTATCGATAATTTACACCTTAGGCTCTGCTTCTAACTTGGGCCCAAATTGTAAAATGGTCTTATCTATTGGCGATTTCGTTCCAATTCACATTCCAAGTAATATTCGGCATGCTAATTACATTGCCGGTTGCCAAATTGCATTATCTCTTATAGTTTCCGAGATATGGACTATCGATAATTTACACCTTAGGCTCTGCTTCTAACTTGGGCCCAAATTGTAAAATGGTCTTACCTATTAGCGATTTCGTTCCAATTCACATTCCAAGTAATATTCGGCATGCTAATTACATTGCCGGTTGCCAAATTGCATTATCTCTTATAGTTTCCGAGATATGGACTATCGATAATTTACACCTTAGGCTCTGCTTCTAACTTGGGCCCAAATTGTAAAATGGTCTTATCTATTGGCGATTTCGTTCCAATTCACATTCCAAGTAATATTCGGCATGCTAATTACATTGCCGGTTGCCAAATTGCATTATCTCTTATAGTTTCCGAGATATGGACTATCGATAATTTACACCTTAGGCTCTGCTTCTAACTTGGGCCCAAATTGTAAAATGGTCTTATCTATTGGCGATTTCGTTCCAATTCACATTCCAAGTAATATTCGGCATGCTAATTTCATTGCCGGTTGCCAAATTGCATTATCTCTTATAGTTTCCGAGATATGGACTATCGATAATTTACACCATAGGCTCTGCTTATAACTTGGGCCCAAATTGTAAAATGGTCTTATCTATTGGCGATTTCGTTCCAATTCACATTCCAAGTAATATTCGGCATGCTAATTACATTGCCGGTTTCCAAATTGCATTATCTCTTATAGTTTCCGAGATATTTACTATCGATAATTTACACCTTAGGCTCTGCTTCTAACTTGGGCCCAAATTGTAAAATGGTCTTATCTATTGGCGATTTCGTCCCAATTCACATTCCAAGTGATATTCGGCATGCTAATTACATTGCCGGTTGCGAAATTGCATTATCTCTTATAGTTTCCGAGATATGGACTATCAATAATTTACACCTTAGGCTCTGCTTCTAACTTGGGCCCAAATTGTAAAATGGTCTTATCTATTGGCGATTTCGTTCCAATTCACATTCCAAGTAATATTCGGCATGCTAATTACATTGCCGGTTGCCAAATTGCATTATCTCTTATAGTTTCCGAGATATGGACTATCGATAATTTACACCATAGGCTCTGCTTCTAACTTGGGCCCAAATTGTAAAATGGTCTTATCTATTGGCGATTTCGTTCCAATTCACATTCCAAGTAATATTCGGCATGCTAATTACATTGCCGGTTGCGAAATTGCATTATCTCTTATAGTTTCCGAGATATGGACTATCAATAATTTACACCTTAGGCTCTGCTTCTAACTTGGGCCCAAATTGTAAAATGGTCTTATCTATTGGCGATTTCGTTCCAATTCACATTCCAAGTAATATTCGGCATGCTAATTACATTGCCGGTTGCCAAATTGCATTATCTCTTATAGTTTCCGAGATATGGACTATCGATAATTTACACCTTAGGCTCTGCTTCTAACTTGGGCCCAAATCGTAAAATGGTCTTATCTATTGGCGATTTCGTTCCAATTCACATTCCAAGTAATATTCGGCATGCTAATTACATTGCCGGTTGCCAAATTGCATTATCTCTTATAGTTTCCGAGATATGGACTATCGATAATTTACACCTTAGGCTCTGCTTCTAACTTTGGCCCAAATTGTAAAATGGTCTTATCTATTGGCGATTTCGTTCCAATTCACATTCCAAGTAATATTCGGCATGCTAATTACATTGCCGGTTGCCAAATTGCATTAACTCTTATAGTTTCCGAGATATGGACTATCGATAATTTACACCTTAGGCTCTGCTTCTAACTTGGGCCCAAATTGTAAAATGGTCTTATCTATTGGCGATTTCGTTCCAATTCACATTCCAAGTAATATTCGGCATGCTAATTAAATTGCCGGTTGCCAAATTGCATTATCTCTTATAGTTTCCGAGATATGGACTATCGATAATTTACACCTTAGGCTCTGCTTCTAACTTGGGCCCAAATTGTAAAATGGTCTTATCTATTGGCGATTTCGTTCCAATTCACATTCCAAGTAATATTCGGCATGCTAATTACATTGCCGGTTGCCAAATTGCATTATCTCTTATAGTTTCCGAGATATGGACTATCGATAATTTACACCTTAGGCTCTGCTTCTAACTTGGGCCCAAATTGTAAAATGGTCTTACCTATTGGCGATTTCGTTCCAATTCACATTCCAAGTAATATTCGGCATGCTAATTACATTGCCGGTTGCCAAATTGCATTATCTCTTATAGTTTCCGAGATATGGACTATCGATAATTTACACCTTAGGCTCTGCTTCTAACTTGGGCCCAAATTGTAAAATGGTCTTATCTATTGGCGATTTCGTTCCAATTCACATTCCAAGTAATATTCGGCATGCTAATTACATTGCCGGTTGCCAAATTGCATTATCTCTTATAGTTTCCGAGATATGGACTATCGACAATTTACACCTTAGGCTCTGCTTCCAACTTGGGCCCAAATTGTAAAATGGTCTTATCTATTGGCGATTTCGTTCCAATTCACGTTCCAAGTAATATTCGGCATGCTAATTACATTGCCGGTTGCCAAATTGCATTATCTCTTATAGTTTCCGAGATATGTACTATCGATAATTTACACCTTAGGCTCTGCTTCTAACTTGGGCCCAAATTGTAAAATGGTCTTATCTATTGGCGATTTCGTTCCAATTCACATTCCAAGTAATATTCGGCATGCTAATTACATTGCCGGTTGCCAAATTGCATTATCTCTTATAGTTTCCGAGATATGGACTATCGATAATTTACACTTTAGGCTCTGCTTCTAACTTGGGCCCAAATTGTAAAATGGCCTTATCTATTGGCGATTTCGTTCCAATTCACATTCCAAGTAATATTCGGCATGCTAATTACATTGCCGGTTGCCAAATTGCATTATCTCTTATAGTTTCCGAGATATGGACTATCGATAATTTACACCTTAGGCTCTGCTTCTAACTTGGGCCCAAATTGTAAAATGGTCTTATCTATTGGCGATTTCGTCCCAATTCACATTCCAAGTGATATTCGGCATGCTAATTACATTGCCGGTTGCGAAATTGCATTATCTCTTATAGTTTCCGAGATATGGACTATCAATAATTTACACCTTAGGCTCTGCTTCTAACTTGGGCCCAAATTGTAAAATGGTCTTATCTATTGGCGATTTCGTTCCAATTCACATTCCAAGTAATATTCGGCATGCTAATTACATTGCCAGTTGCCAAATTGCATTATCTCTTATAGTTTCCGAGATATGGACTATCGATAATTTACACCTTAGGCTCTGCTTCTAACTTGGGCCCAAATTGTAAAATGGTCTTATCTATTGGCGATTTCGTTCCAATTCACATTCCAAGTAATATTCGGCATGCTAATTACATTGCCGGTTGCCAAATTGCATTATCTCTTATAGTTTCCGAGATATGGACTATCGATAATTTACACCTTAGGCTCTGCTTCTAACTTGGGCCCAAATTGTAAAATGGTCTTATCTATTGGCGATTTCGTTCCAATTCACATTCCAAGTAATATTCGGCATGCTAATTACATTGCCGGTTGCCAAATTGCATTATCTCTTATAGTTTCCGAGATATGGACTATCAATAATTTACACCTTAGGCTCTGCTTCTAACTTGGGCCCAAATTGTAAAATGGTCTTATCTATTGGCGATTTCGTTCCAATTCACATTCCAAGTAATATTCGGCTTGCTAATTACATTGCCGGTTGCGAAATTGCATTATCTCTTATAGTTTCCGAGATATGGACTATCAATAATTTACACCTTAGGCTCTGCTTCTAACTTGGGCCCAAATTGTAAAATGGTCTTATCTATTGGCGATTTCGTTCCAATTCACATTCCAAGTAATATTCGGCATGCTAATTACATTGCCGGTTGCCAAATTGCATTATCTCTTATAGTTTCCGAGATATGGACTATCGATAATTTACACCTTAGGCTCTGCTTCTAACTTGGGCCCAAATCGTAAAATGGTCTTATCTATTGGCGATTTCGTTCCAATTCACATTCCAAGTAATATTCGGCATGCTAATTACATTGCCGGTTGCCAAATTGCATTATCTCTTATAGTTTCCGAGATATGGACTATCGATAATTTACACCTTAGGCTCTGCTTCTAACTTTGGCCCAAATTGTAAAATGGTCTTATCTATTGGCGATTTCGTTCCAATTCACATTCCAAGTAATATTCGGCATGCTAATTACATTGCCGGTTGCCAAATTGCATTATCTCTTATAGTTTCCGAGATATGGACTATCGACAATTTACACCTTAGGCTCTGCTTCTAACTTGGGCCCAAATTGTAAAATGGTCTTATCTATTGGCGATTTCGTTCCAATTCACGTTCCAAGTAATATTCGGCATGCTAATTACATTGCCGGTTGCCAAATTGCATTATCTCTTATAGTTTCCGAGATATGTACTATCGATAATTTACACCTTAGGCTCTGCTTCTAACTTGGGCCCAAATTGTAAAATGGTCTTATCTATTGGCGATTTCGTTCCAATTCACATTCCAAGTAATATTCGGCATGCTAATTACATTGCCGGTTGCCAAATTGCATTATCTCTTATAGTTTCCGAGATATGGACTATCGATAATTTACACTTTAGGCTCTGCTTCTAACTTGGGCCCAAATTGTAAAATGGCCTTATCTATTGGCGATTTCGTTCCAATTCACATTCCAAGTAATATTCGGCATGCTAATTACATTGCCGGTTGCCAAATTGCATTATCTCTTATAGTTTCCGAGATATGGACTATCGATAATTTACACCTTAGGCTCTGCTTCTAACTTGGGCCCAAATTGTAAAATGGTCTTATCTATTGGCGATTTCGTCCCAATTCACATTCCAAGTGATATTCGGCATGCTAATTACATTGCCGGTTGCGAAATTGCATTATCTCTTATAGTTTCCGAGATATGGACTATCAATAATTTACACCTTAGGCTCTGCTTCTAACTTGGGCCCAAATTGTAAAATGGTCTTACCTATTGGCGATTTCGTTCCAATTCACATTCCAAGTAATATTCGGCATGCTAATTACATTGCCAGTTGCCAAATTGCATTATCTCTTATAGTTTCCGAGATATGGACTATCGATAATTTACACCTTAGGCTCTGCTTCTAACTTGGGCCCAAATTGTAAAATGGTCTTATCTATTGGCGATTTCGTTCCAATTCACATTCCAAGTAATATTCGGCATGCTAATTACATTGCCGGTTGCCAAATTGCATTATCTCTTATAGTTTCCGAGATATGGACTATCGATAATTTACACCTTAGGCTCTGCTTCTAACTTGGGCCCAAATTGTAAAATGGTCTTATCTATTGGCGATTTCGTTCCAATTCACATTCCAAGTAATATTCGGCATGCTAATTACATTGCCGGTTGCCAAATTGCATTATCTCTTATAGTTTCCGAGATATGGACTATCAATAATTTACACCTTAGGCTCTGCTTCTAACTTGGGCCCAAATTGTAAAATGGTCTTATCTATTGGCGATTTCGTTCCAATTCACATTCCAAGTAATATTCGGCTTGCTAATTACATTGCCGGTTGCGAAATTGCATTATCTCTTATAGTTTCCGAGATATGGACTATCAATAATTTACACCTTAGGCTCTGCTTCTAACTTGGGCCCAAATTGTAAAATGGTCTTATCTATTGGCGATTTCGTTCCAATTCACATTCCAAGTAATATTCGGCATGCTAATTACATTGCCGGTTGCCAAATTGCATTATCTCTTATAGTTTCCGAGATATGGACTATCGATAATTTACACCTTAGGCTCTGCTTCTAACTTGGGCCCAAATCGTAAAATGGTCTTATCTATTGGCGATTTTGTTCCAATTCACATCCCAAGTAATATTCGGCATGCTAATTACATTGCCGGTTGCCATATTGCATTAACTCTTATAGTTTCCGAGATATGGACTATCAATAATTTACACCTTAGGCTCTGCTTCTAACTTGGGCCCAAATTGTAAAATGGTCTTATCTATTGGCGATTTCGTTCCAATTCACATCCCAAGTAATATTCGGCATGCTAATTACATTGCCGGTTGCCATATTGCATTAACTCTTATAGTTTCCGAGATATGGACTATCGATAATTTACACCTTAGGCTCTGCTTCTAACTTGGGCCCAAATTGTAAAATGGTCTTATCTATTGGCGATTTCGTCCCAATTCACATTCCAAGTGATATTCGGCATGCTAATTACATTGCCGGTTGCGAAATTGCATTATCTCTTATAGTTTCCGAGATATGGACTATCAATAATTTACACCTTAGGCTCTGCTTCTAACTTGGGCCCAAATTGTAAAATGGTCTTATCTATTGGCGATTTCGTTCCAATTCACATTCCAAGTAATATTCGGCATGCTAATTACATTGCCGGTTGCCAAATTGCATTATCTCTTATAGTTTCCGAGATATGGACTATCGATAATTTACACCTTAGGCTCTGCTTCTAACTTGGGCCCAAATTGTAAAATGGTCTTATCTATTGGCGATTTTGTTCCAATTCACATCCCAAGTAATATTCGGCATGCTAATTACATTGCCGGTTGCCATATTGCATTAACTCTTATAGTTTCCGAGATATGGACTATCGATAATTTACACCTTAGGCTCTGCTTCTAACTTGGGCCCAAATTGTAAAATGGTCTTATCTATTGGCGATTTCGTCCCAATTCACATTCCAAGTGATATTCGGCATGCTAATTACATTGCCGGTTGCGAAATTGCATTATCTCTTATAGTTTCCGAGATATGGACTATCAATAATTTACACCTTAGGCTCTGCTTCTAACTTGGGCCCAAATTGTAAAATGGTCTTATCTATTGGCGATTTCGTTCCAATTCACATTCCAAGTAATATTCGGCATGCTAATTACATTGCCGGTTGCCAAATTGCATTATCTCTTATAGTTTCCGAGATATGGACTATCGATAATTTACACCATAGGCTCTGCTTCTAACTTGGGCCCAAATTGTAAAATGGTCTTATCTATTGGCGATTTCGTTCGAATTCACATTCCAAGTAATATTAGGCATGCTAATTCCATTGCCGGTTGCGAAATTGCATTATCTCTTATAGTTTCCGAGATATGGACTATCAATAATTTACACCTTAGGCTCTGCTTCTAACTTGGGCCCAAATTGTAAAATGGTCTTATCTATTGGCGATTTCGTTCCAATTCACATTCCAAGTAATATTCGGCATGCTAATTACATTGCCGGTTGCCAAATTGCATTATCTCTTATAGTTTCCGAGATATGGACTATCGATAATTTACACCTTAGGCTCTGCTTCTAACTTGGGCCCAAATCGTAAAATGGACTTACCTTATTGGCGATTTCGTTCCAATTCACATTCCAAGTAATATTCGGCATGCTAATTACATTGCCGGTTGCCAAATTGCATTATCTCTTATAGTTTCCGAGATATGGACTATCGATAATTTACACCTTAGGCTCTGCTTCTAACTTGGGCCCAAATTGTAAAATGGTCTTATCTATTGGCGATTTCGTTCCAATTCACATTCCAAGTAATATTCGGCATGCTAATTACATTGCCGGTTGCCAAATTGCATTAACTCTTATAGTTTCCGAGATATGGACTATCGATAATTTACACCTTAGGCTCTGCTTCTAACTTGGGCCCAAATTGTAAAATGGTCTTATCTATTGGCGATTTCGTTCCAATTCACATTCCAAGTAATATTCGGCATGCTAATTAAATTGCCGGTTGCCAAATTGTATTATCTCTTATAGTTTCCGAGATATGGACTATCGATAATTTACACCTTAGGCTCTGCTTCTAACTTGGGCCCAAATTGTAAAATGGTCTTATCTATTGGCGATTTCGTTCCAATTCACACTCCAAGTAATATTCGGCATGCTAATTACATTGCCGGTTGCCAAATTGCATTATCTCTTATAGCTTCCGAGATATGGACTATCGATAATTTACACCTTAGGCTCTGCTTCTAACTTGGGCCCAAATCGTAAAATGGTCTTATCTATTGGCGATTTCGTTCCAATTCACATTCCAAGTAATATTCGGCATGCTAATTACATTGCCGGTTGCGAAATTGCATTATCTCTTATAGTTTCCGAGATATGGACTATCGATAATTTACACCTTAGCCTCTGCTTCTAACTTGGGCCCAAATTGTAAAATGGTCTTATCTATTGGCGATTTAGTTGCAATTCACATTCCAAGTAATATTCGGCATGCTAATTACATTGCCGGTTGCCAAATTGCATTATCTCTTATAGTTTCCGAGATATGGACTATCGATAATTTACACCTTAGGCTCTGCTTCTAACTTGGGCCCAAATTGTAAAATGGTCTTATCTATTGGCGATTTCGTCCCAATTCACATTCCAAGTGATATTCGGCATGCTAATTACATTGCCGGTTGCGAAATTGCATTATCTCTTATAGTTTCCGAGATATGGACTATCAATAATTTACACCTTAGGCTCTGCTTCTAACTTGGGCCCAAATTGTAAAATGGTCTTATCTATTGGCGATTTCGTTCCAATTCACATTCCAAGTAATATTCGGCATGCTAATTACATTGCCGGTTGCCAAATTGCATTATCTCTTATAGTTTCCGAGATATGGACTATCAATAATTTACACCTTAGGCTCTGCTTCTAACTTGGGCCCAAATTGTAAAATGGTCTTATCTATTGGCGATTTCGTTCCAATTCACATTCCAAGTAATATTCGGCATGCTAATTACATTGCCGGTTGCGAAATTGCATTATCTCTTATAGTTTCCGAGATATGGACTATCAATAATTTACACCTTAGGCTCTGCTTCTAACTTGGGCCCAAATTGTAAAATGGTCTTATCTATTGGCGATTTCGTTCCAATTCACATTCCAAGTAATATTCGGCATGCTAATTACATTGCCGGTTGCCAAATTGCATTATCTCTTATAGTTTCCGAGATATGGACTATCGATAATTTACACCTTAGGCTCTGCTTCTAACTTGGGCCCAAATCGTAAAATGGTCTTATCTATTGGCGATTTCGTTCCAATTCACATTCCAAGTAATATTCGGCATGCTAATTACATTGCCGGTTGCCAAATTGCATTATCTCTTATAGTTTCCGAGATATGGACTATCGATAATTTACACCTTAGGCTCTGCTTCTAACTTGGGCCCAAATTGTAAAATGGTCTTATCTATTGGCGATTTCGTTCCAATTCACATTCCAAGTAATATTCGGCATGCTAATTACATTGCCGGTTGCCAAATTGCATTAACTCTTATAGTTTCCGAGATATGGACTATCGATAATTTACACCTTAGGCTCTGCTTCTAACTTGGGCCCAAATCGTAAAATGGTCTTATCTATTGGCGATTTCGTTCCAATTCACATTCCAAGTAATATTCGGCATGCTAATTAAATTGCCGGTTGCCAAATTGCATTATCTCTTATAGTTTCCGAGATATGGACTATCGATAATTTACACCTTAGGCTCTGCTTCTAACTTGGGCCCAAATTGTAAAATGGTCTTATCTATTGGCGATTTCGTTCCAATTCACATTCCAAGTAATATTCGGCATGCTAATTACATTGCCGGTTGCCAAATTGCATTATCTCTTATAGTTTCCGAGATATGGACTATCGATAATTTACACCTTAGGCTCTGCTTCTAACTTGGGCCCAAATTGTAAAATGGTCTTACCTATTAGCGATTTCGTTCCAATTCACATTCCAAGTAATATTCGGCATGCTAATTACATTGCCGGTTGCCAAATTGCATTATCTCTTATAGTTTCCGAGATATGGACTATCGATAATTTACACCTTAGGCTCTGCTTCTAACTTGGGCCCAAATTGTAAAATGGTCTTATCTATTGGCGATTTCGTTCCAATTCACATTCCAAGTAATATTCGGCATGCTAATTACATTGCCGGTTGCCAAATTGCATTATCTCTTATAGTTTCCGAGATATGGACTATCGATAATTTACACCTTAGGCTCTGCTTCTAACTTGGGCCCAAATTGTAAAATGGTCTTATCTATTGGCGATTTCGTTCCAATTCACATTCCAAGTAATATTCGGCATGCTAATTTCATTGCCGGTTGCCAAATTGCATTATCTCTTATAGTTTCCGAGATATGGACTATCGATAATTTACACCATAGGCTCTGCTTATAACTTGGGCCCAAATTGTAAAATGGTCTTATCTATTGGCGATTTCGTTCCAATTCACATTCCAAGTAATATTCGGCATGCTAATTATATTGCCGGTTGCCAAATTGCATTATCTCTTATAGTTTCCGAGATATGGACTATCGATAATTTACACCATAGGCTCTGCTTCTAACTTGGGCCCAAATTGTAAAATGGTCTTATCTATTGGCGATTTCGTTCCAATTCACATTCCAAGTAATATTCGGCATGCTAATTACATTGCCGGTTGCGAAATTGCATTATCTCTTATAGTTTCCGAGATATGGACTATCAATAATTTACACCTTAGGCTCTGCTTCTAACTTGGGCCCAAATTGTAAAATGGTCTTATCTATTGGCGATTTCGTTCCAATTCACATTCCAAGTAATATTCGGCATGCTAATTACATTGCCGGTTGCCAAATTGCATTATCTCTTATAGTTTCCGAGATATGGACTATCGATAATTTACACCTTAGGCTCTGCTTCTAACTTGGGCCCAAATCGTAAAATGGTCTTATCTATTGGCGATTTCGTTCCAATTCACATTCCAAGTAATATTCGGCATGCTAATTACATTGCCGGTTGCCAAATTGCATTATCTCTTATAGTTTCCGAGATATGGACTATCGATAATTTACACCTTAGGCTCTGCTTCTAACTTGGGCCCAAATTGTAAAATGGTCTTATCTATCGGCGATTTCGTTCCAATTCACATTCCAAGTAATATTCGGCATGCTAATTACATTGCCGGTTGCCAAATTGCATTAACTCTTATAGTTTCCGAGATATGGACTATCGATAATTTACACCTTAGGCTCTGCTTCTAACTTGGGCCCAAATTGTAAAATGGTCTTATCTATTGGCGATTTCGTTCCAATTCACATTCCAAGTAATATTCGGCATGCTAATTAAATTTCCGGTTGCCAAATTGCATTATCTCTTATAGTTTCCGAGATATGGACTATCGATAATTTACACCTTAGGCTCTGCTTCTAACTTGGGCCCAAATTGTAAAATGGTCTTATCTATTGGCGATTTCGTTCCAATTCACATTCCAAGTAATATTCGGCATGCTAATTACATTGCCGGTTGCCAAATTGCATTATCTCTTATAGTTTCCGAGATATGGACTATCGATAATTTACACCTTAGGCTCTGCTTCTAACTTGGGCCCAAATTGTAAAATGGTCTTACCTATTGGCGATTTCGTTCCAATTCACATTCCAAGTAATATTCGGCATGCTAATTACATTGCCGGTTGCCAAATTGCATTATCTCTTATAGTTTCCGAGATATGGACTATCGATAATTTACACCTTAGGCTCTGCTTCTAACTTGGGCCCAAATTGTAAAATGGTCTTATCTATTGGCGATTTCGTTCCAATTCACATTCCAAGTAATATTCGGCATGCTAATTACATTGCCGGTTGCCAAATTGCATTATCTCTTATAGTTTCCGAGATATGGACTATCGACAATTTACACCTTAGGCTCTGCTTCTAACTTGGGCCCAAATTGTAAAATGGTCTTATCTATTGGCGATTTCGTTCCAATTCACATTCCAAGTAATATTCGGCATGCTAATTACATTGCCGGTTGCCAAATTGCATTATCTCTTATAGTTTCCGAGATATGGACTATCGATAATTTACACCTTAGGCTCTGCTTCTAACTTGGGCCCAAATTGTAAAATGGTCTTATCTATTGGCGATTTCGTTCCAATTCACATTCCAAGTAATATTCGGCATGCTAATTACATTGCCGGTTGCCAAATTGCATTATCTCTTATAGTTTCCGAGATATGGACTATCGATAATTTATACTTTAGGCTCTGCTTCTAACTTTGGCCCAAATTGTAAAATGGCCTTATCTATTGGCGATTTCGTTCCAATTCACATTCCAAGTAATATTCGGCATGCTAATTACATTGCCGGTTGCCAAATTGCATTATCTCTTATAGTTTCCGAGATATGGACTATCGATAATTTACACCTTAGGCTCTGCTTCTAACTTGGGCCCAAATTGTAAAATGGTCTTATCTATTGGCGATTTCGTCCCAATTCACATTCCAAGTGATATTCGGCATGCTAATTACATTGCCGGTTGCGAAATTGCATTATCTCTTATAGTTTCCGAGATATGGACTATCAATAATTTACACCTTAGGCTCTGCTTCTAACTTGGGCCCAAATTGTAAAATGGTCTTATCTATTGGCGATTTCGTTCCAATTCACATTCCAAGTAATATTCGGCATGCTAATTACATTGCCAGTTGCCAAATTGCATTATCTCTTATAGTTTCCGAGATATGGACTATCGATAATTTACACCTTAGGCTCTGCTTCTATCTTGGGCCCAAATTGTAAAATGGTCTTATCTATTGGCGATTTCGTTCCAATTCACATTCCAAGTAATATTCGGCATGCTAATTACATTGCCGGTTGCCAAATTACATTATCTCTTATAGTTTCCGAGATATGGACTATCGATAATTTACACCTTAGGCTCTGCTTCTAACTTGGGCCCAAATTGTAAAATGGTCTTATCTATTGGCGATTTCGTTCCAATTCACATTCCAAGTAATATTTGGCATGCTAATTACATTGCCGGTTGCCAAATTGCATTATCTCTTATAGTTTCCGAGATATGGACTATCAATAATTTACACCTTAGGCTCTGCTTCTAACTTGGGCCCAAATTGTAAAATGGTCTTATCTATTGGCGATTTCGTTCCAATTCACATTCCAAGTAATATTCGGCTTGCTAATTACATTGCCGGTTGCGAAATTGCATTATCTCTTATAGTTTCCGAGATATGGACTATCAATAATTTACACCTTAGGCTCTGCTTCTAACTTGGGCCCAAATTGTAAAATGGTCTTATCTATTGGCGATTTCGTTCCAATTCACATTCCAAGTAATATTCGGCATGCTAATTACATTGCCGGTTGCCAAATTGCATTATCTCTTATAGTTTCCGAGATATGGACTATCGATAATTTACACCTTAGGCTCTGCTTCTAACTTGGGCCCAAATCGTAAAATGGTCTTATCTATTGGCGATTTCGTTCCAATTCACATTCCAAGTAATATTCGGCATGCTAATTACATTGCCGGTTGCCAAATTGCATTATCTCTTATAGTTTCCGAGATATGGACTATCGATAATTTACACCTTAGGCTCTGCTTCTAACTTGGGCCCAAATTGTAAAATGGTCTTATCTATTGGCGATTTTGTTCCAATTCACATTCCAAGTAATATTCGGCATGCTAATTACATTGCCGGTTGCCATATTGCATTAACTCTTATAGTTTCCGAGATATGGACTATCGATAATTTACACCTTAGGCTCTGCTTCTAACTTGGGCCCAAATTGTAAAATGGTCTTATCTATTGGCGATTTCGTCCCAATTCACATTCCAAGTGATATTCGGCATGCTAATTACATTGCCGGTTGCGAAATTGCATTATCTCTTATAGTTTCCGAGATATGGACTATCAATAATTTACACCTTAGGCTCTGCTTCTAACTTGGGCCCAAATTGTAAAATGGTCTTATCTATTGGCGATTTCGTTCCAATTCACATTCCAAGTAATATTCGGCATGCTAATTACATTGCCGGTTGCCAAATTGCATTATCTCTTATAGTTTCCGAGATATGGACTATCGATAATTTACACCATAGGCTCTGCTTCTAACTTGGGCCCAAATTGTAAAATGGTCTTATCTATTGGCGATTTCGTTCGAATTCACATTCCAAGTAATATTAGGCATGCTAATTCCATTGCCGGTTGCGAAATTGCATTATCTCTTATAGTTTCCGAGATATGGACTATCAATAATTTACACCTTAGGCTCTGCTTCTAACTTGGGCCCAAATTGTAAAATGGTCTTATCTATTGGCGATTTCGTTCCAATTCACATTCCAAGTAATATTCGGCATGCTAATTACATTGCCGGTTGCCAAATTGCATTATCTCTTATAGTTTCCGAGATATGGACTATCGATAATTTACACCTTAGGCTCTGCTTCTAACTTGGGCCCAAATCGTCAAATGGTCTTATCTTATTGGCGATTTCGTTCCAATTCACATTCCAAGTAATATTCGGCATGCTAATTACATTGCCGGTTGCCAAATTGCATTATCTCTTATAGTTTCCGAGATATGGACTATCGATAATTTACACCTTAGGCTCTGCTTCTAACTTGGGCCCAAATTGTAAAATGGTCTTATCTATTGGCGATTTCGTTCCAATTCACATTCCAAGTAATATTCGGCATGCTAATTACATTGCCGGTTGCCAAATTGCATTAACTCTTATAGTTTCCGAGATATGGACTATCGATAATTTACACCTTAGGCTCTGCTTCTAACTTGGGCCCAAATTGTAAAATGGTCTTATCTATTGGCGATTTCGTTCCAATTCACATTCCAAGTAATATTCGGCATGCTAATTACATTGCCGGTTGCCAAATTGCATTATCTCTTATAGTTTCCGAGATATGGACTATCGATAATTTACACCTTAGGCTCTGCTTCTAACTTGGGCCCAAATTGTAAAATGGTCTTATCTATTGGCGATTTCGTTCCAATTCACATTCCAAGTAATATTCGGCATGCTAATTACATTGCCGGTTGCCAAATTGCATTATCTCTTATAGTTTCCGAGATATGGACTATCGATAATTTACACCTTAGGCTCTGCTTCTAACTTGGGCCCAAATCGTAAAATGGTCTTATCTATTGGCGATTTCGTTCCAATTCACATTCCAAGTAATATTCGGCATGCTAATTACATTGCCGGTTGCGAAATTGCATTATCTCTTATAGTTTCCGAGATATGGACTATCGATAATTTACACCTTAGCCTCTGCTTCTAACTTGGGCCCAAATTGTAAAATGGTCTTATCTATTGGCGATTTAGTTGCAATTCACATTCCAAGTAATATTCGGCATGCTAATTACATTGCCGGTTGCCAAATTGCATTATCTCTTATAGTTTCCGAGATATGGACTATCGATAATTTACACCTTAGGCTCTGCTTCTAACTTGGGCCCAAATTGTAAAATGGTCTTATCTATTGGCGATTTCGTCCCAATTCACATTCCAAGTGATATTCGGCATGCTAATTACATTGCCGGTTGCGAAATTGCATTATCTCTTATAGTTTCCGAGATATGGACTATCGATAATTTACACCTTAGGCTCTGCTTCTAACTTGGGCCCAAATTGTAAAATGGTCTTATCTATTGGCGATTTCGTTCCAATTCACAATCCAAGTAATATTCGGCATGCTAATTATATTGCCGGTTGCCAAATTGCATTATCTCTTATAGTTTCCGAGATATGGACTATCGATAATTTACACCTTAGGCTCTGCTTCTAACTTGGGCCCAAATTGTAAAATGGTCTTATCTATTGGCGATTTCGTTCCAATTCACATTCCAAGTAATATTCGGCATGCTAATTACATTGCCGGTTGCCAAATTGCATTATCTCTTATAGTTTCCGAGATATGGACTATCAATAATTTACACCTTAGGCTCTGCTTCTAACTTGGGCCCAAATTGTAAAATGGTCTTATCTATTGGCGATTTCGTTCCAATTCACATTCCAAGTAATATTCGGCATGCTAATTACATTGCCGGTTGCGAAATTGCATTATCTCTTATAGTTTCCGAGATATGGACTATCAATAATTTACACCTTAGGCTCTGCTTCTAACTTGGGCCCAAATTGTAAAATGGTCTTATCTATTGGCGATTTCGTTCCAATTCACATTCCAAGTAATATTCGGCATGCTAATTACATTGCCGGTTGCCAAATTGCATTATCTCTTATAGTTTCCGAGATATGGACTATCGATAATTTACACCTTAGGCTCTGCTTCTAACTTGGGCCCAAATCGTAAAATGGTCTTATCTATTGGCGATTTCGTTCCAATTCACATTCCAAGTAATATTCGGCATGCTAATTACATTGCCGGTTGCCAAATTGCATTATCTCTTATAGTTTCCGAGATATGGACTATCGATAATTTACACCTTAGGCTCTGCTTCTAACTTGGGCCCAAATTGTAAAATGGTCTTATCTATTGGCGATTTCGTTCCAATTCACATTCCAAGTAATATTCGGCATGCTAATTACATTGCCGGTTGCCAAATTGCATTAACTCTTATAGTTTCCGAGATATGGACTATCGATAATTTACACCTTAGGCTCTGCTTCTAACTTGGGCCCAAATCGTAAAATGGTCTTATCTATTGGCGATTTCGTTCCAATTCACATTCCAAGTAATATTCGGCATGCTAATTAAATTGCCGGTTGCCAAATTGCATTATCTCTTATAGTTTCCGAGATATGGACTATCGATAATTTACACCTTAGGCTCTGCTTCTAACTTGGGCCCAAATTGTAAAATGGTCTTATCTATTGGCGATTTCGTTCCAATTCACATTCCAAGTAATATTCGGCATGCTAATTACATTGCCGGTTGCCAAATTGCATTATCTCTTATAGTTTCCGAGATATGGACTATCGATAATTTACACCTTAGGCTCTGCTTCTAACTTGGGCCCAAATTGTAAAATGGTCTTACCTATTAGCGATTTCGTTCCAATTCACATTCCAAGTAATATTCGGCATGCTAATTACATTGCCGGTTGCCAAATTGCATTATCTCTTATAGTTTCCGAGATATGGACTATCGATAATTTACACCTTAGGCTCTGCTTCTAACTTGGGCCCAAATTGTAAAATGGTCTTATCTATTGGCGATTTCGTTCCAATTCACATTCCAAGTAATATTCGGCATGCTAATTACATTGCCGGTTGCCAAATTGCATTATCTCTTATAGTTTCCGAGATATGGACTATCGATAATTTACACCTTAGGCTCTGCTTCTAACTTGGGCCCAAATTGTAAAATGGTTTTATCTATTGGCGATTTCGTTCCAATTCACATTCCAAGTAATATTCGGCATGCTAATTTCATTGCCGGTTGCCAAATTGCATTATCTCTTATAGTTTCCGAGATATGGACTATCGATAATTTACACCATAGGCTCTGCTTATAACTTGGGCCCAAATTGTAAAATGGTCTTATCTATTGGCGATTTCGTTCCAATTCACATTCCAAGTAATATTCGGCATGCTAATTACATTGCCGGTTTCCAAATTGCATTATCTCTTATAGTTTCCGAGATATGGACTATCGATAATTTACACCTTAGGCTCTGCTTCTAACTTGGGCCCAAATTGTAAAATGGTCTTATCTATTGGCGATTTCGTCCCAATTCACATTCCAAGTGATATTCGGCATGCTAATTACATTGCCGGTTGCGAAATTGCATTATCTCTTATAGTTTCCGAGATATGGACTATCAATAATTTACACCTTAGGCTCTGCTTCTAACTTGGGCCCAAATTGTAAAATGGTCTTATCTATTGGCGATTTCGTTCCAATTCACATTCCAAGTAATATTCGGCATGCTAATTACATTGCCGGTTGCCAAATTGCATTATCTCTTATAGTTTCCGAGATATGGACTATCGATAATTTACACCATAGGCTCTGCTTCTAACTTGGGCCCAAATTGTAAAATGGTCTTATCTATTGGCGATTTCGTTCCAATTCACATTCCAAGTAATATTCGGCATGCTAATTACATTGCCGGTTGCGAAATTGCATTATCTCTTATAGTTTCCGAGATATGGACTATCAATAATTTACACCTTAGGCTCTGCTTCTAACTTGGGCCCAAATTGTAAAATGGTCTTATCTATTGGCGATTTCGTTCCAATTCACATTCCAAGTAATATTCGGCATGCTAATTACATTGCCGGTTGCCAAATTGCATTATCTCTTATAGTTTCCGAGATATGGACTATCGATAATTTACACCTTAGGCTCTGCTTCTAACTTGGGCCCAAATCGTAAAATGGTCTTATCTATTGGCGATTTCGTTCCAATTCACATTCCAAGTAATATTCGGCATGCTAATTACATTGCCGGTTGCCAAATTGCATTATCTCTTATAGTTTCCGAGATATGGACTATCGATAATTTACACCTTAGGCTCTGCTTCTAACTTGGGCCCAAATTGTAAAATGGTCTTATCTATTGGCGATTTCGTTCCAATTCACATTCCAAGTAATATTCGGCATGCTAATTACATTGCCGGTTGCCAAATTGCATTAACTCTTATAGTTTCCGAGATATGGACTATCGATAATTTACACCTTAGGCTCTGCTTCTAACTTGGGCCCAAATTGTAAAATGGTCTTATCTATTGGCGATTTCGTTCCAATTCACATTCCAAGTAATATTCGGCATGCTAATTAAATTTCCGGTTGCCAAATTGCATTATCTCTTATAGTTTCCGAGATATGGACTATCGATAATTTACACCTTAGGCTCTGCTTCTAACTTGGGCCCAAATTGTAAAATGGTCTTATCTATTGGCGATTTCGTTCCAATTCACATTCCAAGTAATATTCGGCATGCTAATTACATTGCCGGTTGCCAAATTGCATTATCTCTTATAGTTTCCGAGATATGGACTATCGATAATTTACACCTTAGGCTCTGCTTCTAACTTGGGCCCAAATTGTAAAATGGTCTTACCTATTGGCGATTTCGTTCCAATTCACATTCCAAGTAATATTCGGCATGCTAATTACATTGCCGGTTGCCAAATTGCATTATCTCTTATAGTTTCCGAGATATGGACTATCGATAATTTACACCTTAGGCTCTGCTTCTAACTTGGGCCCAAATTGTAAAATGGTCTTATCTATTGGCGATTTCGTTCCAATTCACATTCCAAGTAATATTCGGCATGCTAATTACATTGCCGGTTGCCAAATTGCATTATCTCTTATAGTTTCCGAGATATGGACTATCGACAATTTACACCTTAGGCTCTGCTTCTAACTTGGGCCCAAATTGTAAAATGGTCTTATCTATTGGCGATTTCGTTCCAATTCACATTCCAAGTAATATTCGGCATGCTAATTACATTGCCGGTTGCCAAATTGCATTATCTCTTATAGTTTCCGAGATATGGACTATCGATAATTTACACCTTAGGCTCTGCTTCTAACTTGGGCCCAAATTGTAAAATGGTCTTATCTATTGGCGATTTCGTTCCAATTCACATTCCAAGTAATATTCGGCATGCTAATTACATTGCCGGTTGCCAAATTGCATTATCTCTTATAGTTTCCGAGATATGGACTATCGATAATTTACACTTTAGGCTCTGCTTCTAACTTTGGCCCAAATTGTAAAATGGCCTTATCTATTGGCGATTTCGTTCCAATTCACATTCCAAGTAATATTCGGCATGCTAATTACATTGCCGTTTGCCAAATTGCATTATCTCTTATAGTTTCCGAGATATGGACTATCGATAATTTACACCTTAGGCTCTGCTTCTAACTTGGGCCCAAATTGTAAAATGGTCTTATCTATTGGCGATTTCGTCCCAATTCACATTCCAAGTGATATTCGGCATGCTAATTACATTGCCGGTTGCGAAATTGCATTATCTCTTATAGTTTCCGAGATATGGACTATCAATAATTTACACCTTAGGCTCTGCTTCTAACTTGGGCCCAAATTGTAAAATGGTCTTATCTATTGGCGATTTCGTTCCAATTCACATTCCAAGTAATATTCGGCATGCTAATTACATTGCCAGTTGCCAAATTGCATTATCTCTTATAGTTTCCGAGATATGGACTATCGATAATTTACACCTTAGGCTCTGCTTCTAACTTGGGCCCAAATTGTAAAATGGTCTTATCTATTGGCGATTTCGTTCCAATTCACATTCCAAGTAATATTCGGCATGCTAATTACATTGCCGGTTGCCAAATTGCATTATCTCTTATAGTTTCCGAGATATGGACTATCGATAATTTACACCTTAGGCTCTGCTTCTAACTTGGGCCCAAATTGTAAAATGGACTTACCTATTGGCGATTTCGTTCCAATTCACATTCCAAGTAATATTCGGCATGCTAATTACATTGCCGGTTGCCAAATTGCATTATCTCTTATAGTTTCCGAGATATGGACTATCGATAATTTACACCTTAGGCTCTGCTTCTAACTTGGGCCCAAATTGTAAAATGGTCTTATCTATTGGCGATTTCGTTCCAATTCACATTCCAAGTAATATTCGGCATGCTAATTACATTGCCGGTTGCCAAATTGCATTATCTCTTATAGTTTCCGAGATATGGACTATCGACAATTTACACCTTAGGCTCTGCTTCTAACTTGGGCCCAAATTGTAAAATGGTCTTATCTATTGGCGATTTCGTTCCAATTCACATTCCAAGTAATATTCGGCATGCTAATTACATTGCCGGTTGCCAAATTGCATTATCTCTTATAGTTTCCGAGATATGGACTATCGATAATTTACACCTTAGGCTCTGCTTCTAACTTGGGCCCAAATTGTAAAATGGTCTTATCTATTGGCGATTTCGTTCCAATTCACATTCCAAGTAATATTCGGCATGCTAATTACATTGCCGGTTGCCAAATTGCATTATCTCTTATAGTTTCCGAGATATGGACTATCGATAATTTACACTTTAGGCTCTGCTTCTAACTTGGGCCCAAATTGTAAAATGGCCTTATCTATTGGCGATTTCGTTCCAATTCACATTCCAAGTAATATTCGGCATGCTAATTACATTGCCGGTTGCCAAATTGCATTATCTCTTATAGTTTCCGAGATATGGACTATCGATAATTTACACCTTAGGCTCTGCTTCTAACTTGGGCCCAAATTGTAAAATGGTCTTATCTATTGGCGATTTCGTCCCAATTCACATTCCAAGTGATATTCGGCATGCTAATTACATTGCCGGTTGCGAAATTGCATTATCTCGTATAGTTTCCGAGATATGGACTATCAATAATTTACACCTTAGGCTCTGCTTCTAACTTGGGCCCAAATTGTAAAATGGTCTTATCTATTGGCGATTTCGTTCCAATTCACATTCCAAGTAATATTCGGCATGCTAATTACATTGCCAGTTGCCAAATTGCATTATCTCTTATAGTTTCCGAGATATGGACTATCGATAATTTACACCTTAGGCTCTGCTTCTAACTTGGGCCCAAATTGTAAAATGGTCTTATCTATTGGCGATTTCGTTCCAATTCACATTCCAAGTAATATTCGGCATGCTAATTACATTGCCGGTTGCCAAATTGCATTATCTCTTATAGTTTCCGAGATATGGACTATCGATAATTTACACCTTAGGCTCTGCTTCTAACTTGGGCCCAAATTGTAAAATGGTCTTATCTATTGGCGATTTCGTTCCAATTCACATTCCAAGTAATATTCGGCATGCTAATTACATTGCCGGTTGCCAAATTGCATTATCTCTTATAGTTTCCGAGATATGGACTATCAATAATTTACACCTTAGGCTCTGCTTCTAACTTGGGCCCAAATTGTAAAATGGTCTTATCTATTGGCGATTTCGTTCCAATTCACATTCCAAGTAATATTCGGCTTGCTAATTACATTGCCGGTTGCGAAATTGCATTATCTCTTATAGTTTCCGAGATATGGACTATCAATAATTTACACCTTAGGCTCTGCTTCTAACTTGGGCCCAAATTGTAAAATGGTCTTATCTATTGGCGATTTCGTTCCAATTCACATTCCAAGTAATATTCGGCATGCTAATTACATTGCCGGTTGCCAAATTGCATTATCTCTTATAGTTTCCGAGATATGGACTATCGATAATTTACACCTTAGGCTCTGCTTCTAACTTGGGCCCAAATCGTAAAATGGTCTTATCTATTGGCGATTTCGTTCCAATTCACATTCCAAGTAATATTCGGCATGCTAATTACATTGCCGGTTGCCAAATTGCATTATCTCTTATAGTTTCCGAGATATGGACTATCGATAATTTACACCTTAGGCTCTGCTTCTAACTTGGGCCCAAATTGTAAAATGGTCTTATCTATTGGCGATTTCGTTCCAATTCACATTCCAAGTAATATTCGGCATGCTAATTACATTGCCGGTTGCCATATTGCATTAACTCTTATAGTTTCCGAGATATGGACTATCGATAATTTACACCTTAGGCTCTGCTTCTAACTTGGGCCCAAATTGTAAAATGGTCTTATCTATTGGCGATTTCGTTCCAATTCACATTCCAAGTAATATTCGGCATGCTAATTAAATTGCCGGTTGCCAAATTGCATTATCTCTTATAGTTTCCGAGATATGGACTATCGATAATTTACACCTTAGGCTCTGCTTCTAACTTGGGCCCAAATTGTAAAATGGTCTTATCTATTGGCGATTTCGTTCCAATTCACATTCCAAGTAATATTCGGCATGCTAATTACATTGCCGGTTGCCAAATTGCATTATCTCTTATAGTTTCCGAGATATGGACTATCGATAATTTACACCTTAGGCTCTGCTTCTAACTTGGGCCCAAATTGTAAAATGGTCTTACCTATTAGCGATTTCGTTCCAATTCACATTCCAAGTAATATTCGGCATGCTAATTACATTGCCGGTTGCCAAATTGCATTATCTCTTATAGTTTCCGAGATATGGACTATCGATAATTTACACCTTAGGCTCTGCTTCTAACTTGGGCCCAAATTGTAAAATGGTCTTATCTATTGGCGATTCCGTTCCAATTCACATTCCAAGTAATATTCGGCATGCTAATTACATTGCCGGTTGCCAAATTGCATTATCTCTTATAGTTTCCGAGATATGGACTATCGATAATTTACACCTTAGGCTCTGCTTCTAACTTGGGCCCAAATTGTAAAATGGTCTTATCTATTGGCGATTTCGTTCCAATTCACATTCCAAGTAATATTCGGCATGCTAATTTCATTGCCGGTTGCCAAATTGCATTATCTCTTATAGTTTCCGAGATATGGACTATCGATAATTTACACCATAGGCTCTGCTTATAACTTGGGCCCAAATTGTAAAATGGTCTTATCTATTGGCGATTTCGTTCCAATTCACATTCCAAGTAATATTCGGCATGCTAATTACATTGCCGGTTGCGAAATTGCATTATCTCTTATAGTTTCCGAGATATGGACTATCAATAATTTACACCTTAGGCTCTGCTTCTAACTTGGGCCCAAATTGTAAAATGGTCTTATCTATTGGCGATTTCGTTCCAATTCACATTCCAAGTAATATTCGGCATGCTAATTACATTGCCGGTTGCCAAATTGCATTATCTCTTATAGTTTCCGAGATATGGACTATCGATAATTTACACCATAGGCTCTGCTTCTAACTTGGGCCCAAATTGTAAAATGGTCTTATCTATTGGCGATTTCGTTCCAATTCACATTCCAAGTAATATTCGGCATGCTAATTCCATTGCCGGTTGCGAAATTGCATTATCTCTTATAGTTTCCGAGATATGGACTATCAATAATTTACACCTTAGGCTCTGCTTCTAACTTGGGCCCAAATTGTAAAATGGTCTTATCTATTGGCGATTTCGTTCCAATTCACATTCCAAGTAATATTCGGCATGCTAATTACATTGCCGGTTGCCAAATTGCATTATCTCTTATAGTTTCCGAGATATGGACTATCGATAATTTACACCTTAGGCTCTGCTTCTAACTTGGGCCCAAATCGTAAAATGGTCTTATCTTATTGGCGATTTCGTTCCAATTCACATTCCAAGTAATATTCGGCATGCTAATTACATTGCCGGTTGCCAAATTGCATTATCTCTTATAGTTTCCGAGATATGGACTATCGATAATTTACACCTTAGGCTCTGCTTCTAACTTGGGCCCAAATTGTAAAATGGTCTTATCTATTGGCGATTTCGTTCCAATTCACATTCCAAGTAATATTCGGCATGCTAATTACATTGCCGGTTGCCAAATTGCATTAACTCTTATAGTTTCCGAGATATGGACTATCGATAATTTACACCTTAGGCTCTGCTTCTAACTTGGGCCCAAATTGTAAAATGGTCTTATCTATTGGCGATTTCGTTCCAATTCACATTCCAAGTAATATTCGGCATGCTAATTAAATTGCCGGTTGCCAAATTGCATTATCTCTTATAGTTTCCGAGATATGGACTATCGATAATTTACACCTTAGGCTCTGCTTCTAACTTGGGCCCAAATTGTAAAATGGTCTTATCTATTGGCGATTTCGTTCCAATTCACATTCCAAGTAATATTCGGCTTGCTAATTACATTGCCGGTTGCCAAATTGCATTATCTCTTATAGTTTCCGAGATATGGACTATCGATAATTTACACCTTAGGCTCTGCTTCTAACTTGGGCCCAAATCGTAAAATGGTCTTATCTATTGGCGATTTCGTTCCAATTCACATTCCAAGTAATATTCGGCATGCTAATTACATTGCCGGTTGCGAAATTGCATTATCTCTTATAGTTTCCGAGATATGGACTATCGATAATTTACACCTTAGCCTCTGCTTCTAACTTGGGCCCAAATTGTAAAATGGTCTTATCTATTGGCGATTTAGTTGCAATTCACATTCCAAGTAATATTCGGCATGCTAATTACATTGCCGGTTGCCAAATTGCATTATCTCTTATAGTTTCCGAGATATGGACTATCGATAATTTACACCATAGGCTCTGCTTCTAACTTGGGCCCAAATTGTAAAATGGTCTTATCTATTGGCGATTTCGTTCCAATTCACATTCCAAGTAATATTCGGCATGCTAATTACATTGCCGGTTGCGAAATTGCATTATCTCTTATAGTTTCCGAGATATGGACTATCAATAATTTACACCTTAGGCTCTGCTTCTAACTTGGGCCCAAATTGTAAAATGGCCTTATCTATTGGCGATTTCGTTCCAATTCACATTCCAAGTAATATTCGGCATGCTAATTACATTGCCGGTTGCCAAATTGCATTATCTCTTATAGTTTCCGAGATATGGACTATCGATAATTTACACCTTAGGCTCTGCTTCTAACTTGGGCCCAAATCGTAAAATGGTCTTATCTATTGGCGATTTCGTTCCAATTCACATTCCAAGTAATATTCGGCATGCTAATTACATTGCCGGTTGCCAAATTGCATTATCTCTTATAGTTTCCGAGATATGGACTATCGATAATTTACACCTTAGGCTCTGCTTCTAACTTGGGCCCAAATTGTAAAATGGTCTTATCTATTGGCGATTTCGTTCCAATTCACATTCCAAGTAATATTCGGCATGCTAATTACATTGCCGGTTGCCAAATTGCATTAACTCTTATAGTTTCCGAGATATGGACTATCGATAATTTACACCTTAGGCTCTGCTTCTAACTTGGGCCCAAATTGTAAAATGGTCTTATCTATTGGCGATTTCGTTCCAATTCACATTCCAAGTAATATTCGGCATGCTAATTAAATTGCCGGTTGCCAAATTGCATTATCTCTTATAGTTTCCGAGATATGGACTATCGATAATTTACACCTTAGGCTCTGCTTCTAACTTGGGCCCAAATTGTAAAATGGTCTTATCTATTGGCGATTTCGTTCCAATTCACATTCCAAGTAATATTCGGCATGCTAATTAAATTGCCGGTTGCCAAATTGCATTATCTCTTATAGTTTCCGAGATATGGACTATCGATAATTTACACCTTAGGCTCTGCTTCTAACTTGGGCCCAAATTGTAAAATGGTCTTACCTATTAGCGATTTCGTTCCAATTCACATTCCAAGTAATATTCGGCATGCTAATTACATTGCCGGTTGCCAAATTGCATTATCTCTTATAGTTTCCGAGATATGGACTATCGATAATTTACACCTTAGGCTCTGCTTCTAACTTGGGCCCAAATTGTAAAATGGTCTTATCTATTGGCGATTTCGTTCCAATTGACATTCCAAGTAATATTCGGCATGCTAATTACATTGCCGGTTGCCAAATTGCATTATCTCTTATAGTTTCCGAGATATGGACTATCGATAATTTACACCTTAGGCTCTGCTTCTAACTTGGGCCCAAATTGTAAAATGGTCTTATCTATTGGCGATTTCGTTCCAATTCACATTCCAAGTAATATTCGGCATGCTAATTACATTGCCGGTTGCCAAATTGCATTATCTCTTATAGTTTCCGAGATATGGACTATCGACAATTTACACCTTAGGCTCTGCTTCTAACTTGGGCCCAAATTGTAAAATGGTCTTATCTATTGGCGATTTCGTTCCAATTCACATTCCAAGTAATATTCGGCATGCTAATTACATTGCCGGTTGCCAAATTGCATTATCTCTTATAGTTTCCGAGATATGGACTATCGATAATTTACACCTTAGGCTCTGCTTCTAACTTGGGCCCAAATTGTAAAATGGTCTTATCTATTGGCGATTTCGTTCCAATTCACATTCCAAGTAATATTCGGCATGCTAATTACATTGCCGGTTGCCAAATTGCATTATCTCTTATAGTTTCCGAGATATGGACTATCGATAATTTACACTTTAGGCTCTGCTTCTAACTTTGGCCCAAATTGTAAAATGGCCTTATCTATTGGCGATTTCGTTCCAATTCACATTCCAAGTAATATTCGGCATGCTAATTACATTGCCGGTTGCCAAATTGCATTATCTCTTATAGTTTCCGAGATATGGACTATCGATAATTTACACCTTAGGCTCTGCTTCTAACTTGGGCCCAAATTGTAAAATGGTCTTATCTATTGGCGATTTCGTCCCAATTCACATTCCAAGTAATATTCGGCATGCTAATTACATTGCCGGTTGCGAAATTGCATTATCTCTTATAGTTTCCGAGATATGGACTATCAATAATTTACACCTTAGGCTCTGCTTCTAACTTGGGCCCAAATTGTAAAATGGTCTTATCTATTGGCGATTTCGTTCCAATTCACATTCCAAGTAATATTCGGCATGCTAATTACATTGCCGGTTGCCAAATTGCATTATCTCTTATAGTTTCCGAGATATGGACTATCGATAATTTACACCTTAGGCTCTGCTTCTAACTTGGGCCCAAATCGTAAAATGGTCTTATCTATTGGCGATTTCGTTCCAATTCACATTCCAAGTAATATTCGGCATGCTAATTACATTGCCGGTTGCCAAATTGCATTATCTCTTATAGTTTCCGAGATATGGACTATCGATAATTTACACCTTAGGCTCTGCTTCTAACTTGGGCCCAAATTGTAAAATGGTCTTATCTATTGGCGATTTCGTTCCAATTCACATTCCAAGTAATATTCGGCATGCTAATTACATTGCCGGTTGCCAAATTGCATTAACTCTTATAGTTTCCGAGATATGGACTATCGATAATTTACACCTTAGGCTCTGCTTCTAACTTGGGCCCAAATTGTAAAATGGTCTTATCTATTGGCGATTTCGTTCCAATTCACATTCCAAGTAATATTCGGCATGCTAATTAAATTTCCGGTTGCCAAATTGCATTATCTCTTATAGTTTCCGAGATATGGACTATCGATAATTTACACCTTAGGCTCTGCTTCTAACTTGGGCCCAAATTGTAAAATGGTCTTATCTATTGGCGATTTCGTTCCAATTCACATTCCAAGTAATATTCGGCATGCTAATTACATTGCCGGTTGCCAAATTGCATTATCTCTTATAGTTTCCGAGATATGGACTATCGATAATTTACACCTTAGGCTCTGCTTCTAACTTGGGCCCAAATTGTAAAATGGTCTTACCTATTGGCGATTTCGTTCCAATTCACATTCCAAGTAATATTCGGCATGCTAATTACATTGCCGGTTGCCAAATTGCATTATCTCTTATAGTTTCCGAGATATGGACTATCGATAATTTACACCTTAGGCTCTGCTTCTAACTTGGGCCCAAATTGTAAAATGGTCTTATCTATTGGCGATTTCGTTCCAATTCACATTCCAAGTAATATTCGGCATGCTAATTACATTGCCGGTTGCCAAATTGCATTATCTCTTATAGTTTCCGAGATATGGACTATCGACAATTTACACCTTAGGCTCTGCTTCTAACTTGGGCCCAAATTGTAAAATGGTCTTATCTATTGGCGATTTCGTTCCAATTCACATTCCAAGTAATATTCGGCATGCTAATTACATTGCCGGTTGCCAAATTGCATTATCTCTTATAGTTTCCGAGATATGGACTATCGATAATTTACACCTTAGGCTCTGCTTCTAACTTGGGCCCAAATTGTAAAATGGTCTTATCTATTGGCGATTTCGTTCCAATTCACATTCCAAGTAATATTCGGCATGCTAATTACATTGCCGGTTGCCAAATTGCATTATCTCTTATAGTTTCCGAGATATGGACTATCGATAATTTACACTTTAGGCTCTGCTTCTAACTTTGGCCCAAATTGTAAAATGGCCTTATCTATTGGCGATTTCGTTCCAATTCACATTCCAAGTAATATTCGGCATGCTAATTACATTGCCGGTTGCCAAATTGCATTATCTCTTATAGTTTCCGAGATATGGACTATCGATAATTTACACCTTAGGCTCTGCTTCTAACTTGGGCCCAAATTGTAAAATGGTCTTATCTATTGGCGATTTCGTCCCAATTCACATTCCAAGTGATATTCGGCATGCTAATTACATTGCCGGTTGCGAAATTGCATTATCTCTTATAGTTTCCGAGATATGGACTATCAATAATTTACACCTTAGGCTCTGCTTCTAACTTGGGCCCAAATTGTAAAATGGTCTTATCTATTGGCGATTTCGTTCCAATTCACATTCCAAGTAATATTCGGCATGCTAATTACATTGCCAGTTGCCAAATTGCATTATCTCTTATAGTTTCCGAGATATGGACTATCGATAATTTACACCTTAGGCTCTGCTTCTAACTTGGGCCCAAATTGTAAAATGGTCTTATCTATTGGCGATTTCGTTCCAATTCACATTCCAAGTAATATTCGGCATGCTAATTACATTGCCGGTTGCCAAATTGCATTATCTCTTATAGTTTCCGAGATATGGACTATCGATAATTTACACCTTAGGCTCTGCTTCTAACTTGGGCCCAAATTGTAAAATGGTCTTACCTATTGGCGATTTCGTTCCAATTCACATTCCAAGTAATATTCGGCATGCTAATTACATTGCCGGTTGCCAAATTGCATTATCTCTTATAGTTTCCGAGATATGGACTATCGATAATTTACACCTTAGGCTCTGCTTCTAACTTGGGCCCAAATTGTAAAATGGTCTTATCTATTGGCGATTTCGTTCCAATTCACATTCCAAGTAATATTCGGCATGCTAATTACATTGCCGGTTGCCAAATTGCATTATCTCTTATAGTTTCCGAGATATGGACTATCGACAATTTACACCTTAGGCTCTGCTTCTAACTTGGGCCCAAATTGTAAAATGGTCTTATCTATTGGCGATTTCGTTCCAATTCACATTCCAAGTAATATTCGGCATGCTAATTACATTGCCGGTTGCCAAATTGCATTATCTCTTATAGTTTCCGAGATATGGACTATCGATAATTTACACCTTAGGCTCTGCTTCTAACTTGGGCCCAAATTGTAAAATGGTCTTATCTATTGGCGATTTCGTTCCAATTCACATTCCAAGTAATATTCGGCATGCTAATTACATTGCCGGTTGCCAAATTGCATTATCTCTTATAGTTTCCGAGATATGGACTACCGATAATTTACACTTTAGGCTCTGCTTCTAACTTGGGCCCAAATTGTAAAATGGCCTTATCTATTGGCGATTTCGTTCCAATTCACATTCCAAGTAATATTCGGCATGCTAATTACATTGCCGGTTGCCAAATTGCATTATCTCTTATAGTTTCCGAGATATGGACTATCGATAATTTACACCTTAGGCTCTGCTTCTAACTTGGGCCCAAATTGTAAAATGGTCTTATCTATTGGCGATTTCGTCCCAATTCACATTCCAAGTGATATTCGGCATGCTAATTACATTGCCGGTTGCGAAATTGCATTATCTCTTATAGTTTCCGAGATATGGACTATCAATAATTTACACCTTAGGCTCTGCTTCTAACTTGGGCCCAAATTGTAAAATGGTCTTATCTATTGGCGATTTCGTTCCAATTCACATTCCAAGTAATATTCGGCATGCTAATTACATTGCCAGTTGCCAAATTGCATTATCTCTTATAGTTTCCGAGATATGGACTATCGAGGTTCGTCCATCGATCGATGGACGAAATTTACACCTTAGGCTCTGCTTCTAACTTGGGCCCAAATTGTAAAATGGTCTTATCTATTGGCGATTTCGTTCCAATTCACATTCCAAGTAATATTCGGCATGCTAATTACATTGCCGGTTGCCAAATTGCATTATCTCTTATAGTTTCCGAGATATGGACTATCGATAATTTACACCTTAGGCTCTGCTTCTAACTTGGGCCCAAATTGTAAAATGGTCTTATCTATTGGCGATTTCGTTCCAATTCACATTCCAAGTAATATTCGGCATGCTAATTACATTGCCGGTTGCCAAATTGCATTATCTCTTATAGTTTCCGAGATATGGACTATCAATAATTTACACCTTAGGCTCTGCTTCTAACTTGGGCCCAAATTGTAAAATGGTCTTATCTATTGGCGATTTTGTTCCAATTCACATTCCAAGTAATATTCGGCTTGCTAATTACATTGCCGGTTGCGAAATTGCATTATCTCTTATAGTTTCCGAGATATGGACTATCAATAATTTACACCTTAGGCTCTGCTTCTAACTTGGGCCCAAATTGTAAAATGGTCTTATCTATTGGCGATTTCGTTCCAATTCACATTCCAAGTAATATTCGGCATGCTAATTACATTGCCGGTTGCCAAATTGCATTATCTCTTATAGTTTCCGAGATATGGACTATCGATAATTTACACCTTAGGCTCTGCTTCTAACTTGGGCCCAAATCGTAAAATGGTCTTATCTATTGGCGATTTCGTTCCAATTCACATTCCAAGTAATATTCGGCATGCTAATTACATTGCCGGTTGCCAAATTGCATTATCTCTTATAGTTTCCGAGATATGGACTATCGATAATTTACACCTTAGGCTCTGCTTCTAACTTGGGCCCAAATTGTAAAATGGTCTTATCTATTGGCGATTTCGTTCCAATTCACATTCCAAGTAATATTCGGCATGCTAATTACATTGCCGGTTGCCATATTGCATTAACTCTTATAGTTTCCGAGATATGGACTATCGATAATTTACACCTTAGGCTCTGCTTCTAACTTGGGCCCAAATTGTAAAATGGTCTTATCTATTGGCGATTTCGTTCCAATTCACATTCCAAGTAATATTCGGCATGCTAATTAAATTGCCGGTTGCCAAATTGCATTATCTCTTATAGTTTCCGAGATATGGACTATCGATAATTTACACCTTAGGCTCTGCTTCTAACTTGGGCCCAAATTGTAAAATGGTCTTATCTATTGGCGATTTCGTTCCAATTCACATTCCAAGTAATATTCGGCATGCTAATTACATTGCCGGTTGCCAAATTGCATTATCTCTTATAGTTTCCGAGATATGGACTATCGATAATTTACACCTTAGGCTCTGCTTCTAACTTGGGCCCAAATTGTAAAATGGTCTTACCTATTAGCGATTTCGTTCCAATTCACATTCCAAGTAATATTCGGCATGCTAATTACATTGCCGGTTGCCAAATTGCATTATCTCTTATAGTTTCCGAGATATGGACTATCGATAATTTACACCTTAGGCTCTGCTTCTAACTTGGGCCCAAATTGTAAAATGGTCTTATCTATTGGCGATTCCGTTCCAATTCACATTCCAAGTAATATTCGGCATGCTAATTACATTGCCGGTTGCCAAATTGCATTATCTCTTATAGTTTCCGAGAAATGGACTATCGATAATTTACACCTTAGGCTCTGCTTCTAACTTGGGCCCAAATTGTAAAATGGTCTTATCTATTGGCGATTTCGTTCCAATTCACATTCCAAGTAATATTCGGCATGCTAATTTCATTGCCGGTTGCCAAATTGCATTATCTCTTATAGTTTCCGAGATATGGACTATCGATAATTTACACCATAGGCTCTGCTTATAACTTGGGCCCAAATTGTAAAATGGTCTTATCTATTGGCGATTTCGTTCCAATTCACATTCCAAGTAATATTCGGCATGCTAATTACATTGCCGGTTTCCAAATTGCATTATCTCTTATAGTTTCCGAGATATGGACTATCGATAATTTACACCTTAGGCTCTGCTTCTAACTTGGGCCCAAATTGTAAAATGGTCTTATCTATTGGCGATTTCGTCCCAATTCACATTCCAAGTGATATTCGGCATGCTAATTACATTGCCGGTTGCGAAATTGCATTATCTCTTATAGTTTCCGAGATATGGACTATCAATAATTTATACCTTAGGCTCTGCTTCTAACTTGGGCCCAAATTGTAAAATGGTCTTATCTATTGGCGATTTCGTTCCAATTCACATTCCAAGTAATATTCGGCATGCTAATTACATTGCCGGTTGCCAAATTGCATTATATCTTATAGTTTCCGAGATATGGACTATCGATAATTTACACCATAGGCTCTGCTTCTAACTTGGGCCCAAATTGTAAAATGGTCTTATCTATTGGCGATTTCGTTCCAATTCACATTCCAAGTAATATTCGGCATGCTAATTCCATTGCCGGTTGCGAAATTGCATTATCTCTTATAGTTTCCGAGATATGGACTATCAATAATTTACACCTTAGGCTCTGCTTCTAACTTGGGCCCAAATTGTAAAATGGTCTTATCTATTGGCGATTTCGTTCCAATTCACATTCCAAGTAATATTCGGCATGCTAATTACATTGCCGGTTGCCAAATTGCATTATCTCTTATAGTTTCCGAGATATGGACTATCGATAATTTACACCTTAGGCTCTGCTTCTAACTTGGGCCCAAATCGTAAAATGGTCTTATCTTATTGGCGATTTCGTTCCAATTCACATTCCAAGTAATATTCGGCATGCTAATTACATTGCCGGTTGCCAAATTGCATTATCTCTTATAGTTTCCGAGATATGGACTATCGATAATTTACACCTTAGGCTCTGCTTCTAACTTGGGCCCAAATTGTAAAATGGTCTTATCTATTGGCGATTTCGTTCCAATTCACATTCCAAGTAATATTCGGCATGCTAATTACATTGCCGGTTGCCAAATTGCATTAACTCTTATAGTTTCCGAGATATGGACTATCGATAATTTACACCTTAGGCTCTGCTTCTAACTTGGGCCCAAATTGTAAAATGGTCTTATCTATTGGCGATTTCGTTCCAATTCACATTCCAAGTAATATTCGGCATGCTAATTAAATTGCCGGTTGCCAAATTGCATTATCTCTTATAGTTTCCGAGATATGGACTATCGATAATTTACACCTTAGGCTCTGCTTCTAACTTGGGCCCAAATTGTAAAATGGTCTTATCTATTGGCGATTTCGTTCCAATTCACATTCCAAGTAATATTCGGCATGCTAATTACATTGCCGGTTGCCAAATTGCATTATCTCTTATAGTTTCCGAGATATGGACTATCGATAATTTACACCTTAGGCTCTGCTTCTAACTTGGGCCCAAATCGTAAAATGGTCTTATCTATTGGCGATTTCGTTCCAATTCACATTCCAAGTAATATTCGGCATGCTAATTACATTGCCGGTTGCGAAATTGCATTATCTCTTATAGTTTCCGAGATATGGACTATCGATAATTTACACCTTAGCCTCTGCTTCTAACTTGGGCCCAAATTGTAAAATGGTCTTATCTATTGGCGATTTAGTTGCAATTCACATTCCAAGTAATATTCGGCATGCTAATTACATTGCCGGTTGCCAAATTGCATTATCTCTTATAGTTTCCGAGATATGGACTATCAATAATTTACACCTTAGGCTCTGCTTCTAACTTGGGCCCAAATTGTAAAATGGTCTTATCTATTGGCGATTTCGTTCCAATTCACATTCCAAGTAATATTCGGCATGCTAATTACATTGCCGGTTGCCAAATTGCATTATCTCTTATAGTTTCCGAGATATGGACTATCGATAATTTACACCTTAGGCTCTGCTTCTAACTTGGGCCCAAATCGTAAAATGGTCTTATCTATTGGCGATTTCGTTCCAATTCACATTCCAAGTAATATTCGGCATGCTAATTACATTGCCGGTTGCCAAATTGCATTATCTCTTATAGTTTCCGAGATATGGACTATCGATAATTTACACCTTAGGCTCTGCTTCTAACTTGGGCCCAAATCGTAAAATGGTCTTATCTATTGGCGATTTCGTTCCAATTCACATTCCAAGTAATATTCGGCATGCTAATTACATTGCCGGTTGCCAAATTGCATTAACTCTTATAGTTTCCGAGATATGGACTATCGATAATTTACACCTTAGGCTCTGCTTCTAACTTGGGCCCAAATTGTAAAATGGTCTTATCTATTGGCGATTTCGTTCCAATTCACATTCCAAGTAATATTCGGCATGCTAATTAAATTGCCGGTTGCCAAATTGCTTTATCTCTTATAGTTTCCGAGATATGGACTATCGATAATTTACACCTTAGGCTCTGCTTCTAACTTGGGCCCAAATTGTAAAATGGTCTTATCTATTGGCGATTTCGTTCCAATTCACATTCCAAGTAATATTCGGCATGCTAATTACATTGCCGGTTGCCAAATTGCATTATCTCTTATAGTTTCCGAGATATGGACTATCGATAATTTACACCTTAGGCTCTGCTTCTAACTTGGGCCCAAATTGTAAAATGGTCTTACCTATTGGCGATTTCGTTCCAATTCACATTCCAAGTAATATTCGGCATGCTAATTACATTGCCGGTTGCCAAATTGCATTATCTCTTATAGTTTCCGAGATATGGACTATCGATAATTTACACCTTAGGCTCTGCTTCTAACTTGGGCCCAAATTGTAAAATGGTCTTATCTATTGGCGATTTCGTTCCAATTCACATTCCAAGTAATATTCGGCATGCTAATTACATTGCCGGTTGCCAAATTGCATTATCTCTTATAGTTTCCGAGATATGGACTATCGACAATTTACACCTTAGGCTCTGCTTCTAACTTGGGCCCAAATTGTAAAATGGTCTTATCTATTGGCGATTTCGTTCCAATTCACATTCCAAGTAATATTCGGCATGCTAATTACATTGCCGGTTGCCAAATTGCATTATCTCTTATAGTTTCCGAGATATGGACTATCGATAATTTACACCTTAGGCTCTGCTTCTAACTTGGGCCCAAATTGTAAAATGGTTTTATCTATTGGCGATTTCGTCCCAATTCACATTCCAAGTGATATTCGGCATGCTAATTACATTGCCGGTTGCGAAATTGCATTATCTCTTATAGTTTCCGAGATATGGACTATCAATAATTTACACCTTAGGCTCTGCTTCTAACTTGGGCCCAAATTGTAAAATGGTCTTATCTATTGGCGATTTCGTTCCAATTCACATTCCAAGTAATATTCGGCATGCTAATAACATTGCCGGTTGCCAAATTGCATTATCTCTTATAGTTTCCGAGATATGGACTATCGATAATTTACACCTTAGGCTCTGCTTCTAACTTGGGCCCAAATTGTAAAATGGTCTTATCTATTGGCGATTTCGTCCCAATTCACATTCCAAGTGATATTCGGCATGCTAATTACATTGCCGGTTGCGAAATTGCATTATCTCTTATAGTTTCCGAGATATGGACTATCGATAATTTACACCTTAGGCTCTGCTTCTAACTTGGGCCCAAATTGTAAAATGGTTTTATCTATTGGCGATTTCGTCCCAATTCACATTCCAAGTGATATTCGGCATGCTAATTACATTGCCGGTTGCGAAATTGCATTATCTCTTATAGTTTCCGAGATATGGACTATCAATAATTTACACCTTAGGCTCTGCTTCTAACTTGGGCCCAAATTGTAAAATGGTCTTATCTATTGGCGATTTCGTTCCAATTCACATTCCAAGTAATATTCGGCATGCTAATAACATTGCCGGTTGCCAAATTGCATTATCTCTTATAGTTTCCGAGATATGGACTATCGATAATTTACACCTTAGGCTCTGCTTCTAACTTGGGCCCAAATTGTAAAATGGTCTTATCTATTGGCGATTTCGTCCCAATTCACATTCCAAGTGATATTCGGCATGCTAATTACATTGCCGGTTGCCAAATTGCATTATCTCTTATAGTTTCCGAGATATGGACTATCGATAATTTACACCTTAGGCTCTGCTTCTAACTTGGGCCCAAATTGTAAAATGGTTTTATCTATTGGCGATTTCGTCCCAATTCACATTCCAAGTGATATTCGGCATGCTAATTACATTGCCGGTTGCGAAATTGCATTATCTCTTATAGTTTCCGAGATATGGACTATCAATAATTTACACCTTAGGCTCTGCTTCTAACTTGGGCCCAAATTGTAAAATGGTCTTATCTATTGGCGATTTCGTTCCAATTCACATTCCAAGTAATATTCGGCATGCTAATAACATTGCCGGTTGCCAAATTGCATTATCTCTTATAGTTTCCGAGATATGGACTATCGATAATTTACACCTTAGGCTCTGCTTCTAACTTGGGCCCAAATTGTAAAATGGTTTTATCTATTGGCGATTTCGTCCCAATTCACATTCCAAGTGATATTCGGCATGCTAATTACATTGCCGGTTGCGAAATTGCATTATCTCTTATAGTTTCCGAGATATGGACTATCAATAATTTACACCTTAGGCTCTGCTTCTAACTTGGGCCCAAATTGTAAAATGGTCTTATCTATTGGCGATTTCGTTCCAATTCACATTCCAAGTAATATTCGGCATGCTAATAACATTGCCGGTTGCCAAATTGCATTATCTCTTATAGTTTCCGAGATATGGACTATCGATAATTTACACCTTAGGCTCTGCTTCTAACTTGGGCCCAATTTGTAAAATGGTCTTATCTATTGGCGATTTCGTTCCAATTCACATTCCAAGTAATATTCGGCATGCTAATTACATTGTCGGTTGCCAAATTGCATTATCTCTTATAGTTTCCGAGATATGGACTATCGATAATTTACACCTTAGGCTCTGCTTCTAACTTGGACCCAAATTGTAAAATGGCCTTATCTATTGGCGAATTCGTCCCAATTCACATTCCAAGTAATATTCGGCATGCTAATTACATTGCCGGTTGCGAAATTGCATTATCTCTTATAGTTTCAGAGATATGGACTATCGATAATTTACACCTTAGGCTCTGCTTCTAACTTGGGCCCAAATTGTAAAATGGTCTTATCTATTGGCGATTTCGTTCCAATTCATATTCCAAGTAATATTCGGCATGCTAATTACATTGCCGGTTGCCAAATTGCATTATCTCTTATAGTTTCCGAGATATGGACTATCGATAATTTACACCTTAGGCTCTGCTTCTAACTTGGGCCCAAATTGTAAAATGGTCTTATCTATTGGCGATTTAGTTGCAATTCACATTCCAAGTAATATTCGGCATGCTAATTACATTGCCGGTTGCCAAATTGCATTATCTCTTATAGTTTCCGAGATATGGACTATCGATAATTTACACCTTAGGCTCTGCTTCTAACTTGGGCCCAAATTGTAAAATGGTCTTATCTATTGGCGATTTAGTTGCAATTCACATTCCAAGTAATATTCGGCATGCTAATTACATTGCCGGTTGCCAAATTGCATTATCTCTTATAGTTTCCGAGATATGGACTATCGATAATTTACACCTTAGGCTCTGCTTCTAACTTGGGCCCAAATTGTAAAATGGTCTTATCTATTGGCGATTTCGTTCCAATCCACACTCCAAGTAATATTCGGCATGCTAATTACATTGCCGGTTGCCAAATTGCATTATCTCTTATAGTTTCCGAGATATGGACTATCGATAATTTACACCTTAGGCTCTGCTTCTAACTTGGGCCCAAATTGTAAAATGGTCTTATCTATTGGCGATTTCGTTCCAATTCACATTCCAAGTAATATTCGGCATGCTAATTACATTGCCGGTTGCCAAATTGCATTATCTCTTATAGTTTCCGAGATATGGACTATCGATAATTTACACCTTAGGCTCTGCTTCTAACTTGGGCCCAAATTGTAAAATGGTCTTATCTATTGGCGATTTCGTTCCAATTCACACTCCAAGTAATATTCGGCATGCTAATTACATTGCCGGTTGCGAAATTGCATTATCTCTTATAGTTTCCGAGATATGGACTATCGATAATTTACACCTTAGGCTCTGCTTCTAACTTGGGCCCAAATTGTAAAATGGCCTTATCTATTGGCGATTTCGTTCCAATTCACATTCCAAGTAATATTCGGCATGCTAATTACATTGCCGGTTGCCAAATTGCATTATCTCTTATAGTTTCCGAGATATGGACTATCGATAATTTACACCTTAGGCTCTGCTTCTAACTTGGGCCCAAATTGTAAAATGGTCTTATCTATTGGCGATTTCGTTCCAATCCACACTCCAAGTAATATTCGGCATGCTAATTACATTGCCGGTTGCCAAATTGCATTATCTCTTATAGTTTCCGAGATATGGACTATCGATAATTTACACCTTAGGCTCTGCTTCTAACTTGGGCCCAAATTGTAAAATGGTCTTATCTATTGGCGATTTCGTTCCAATTCACATTCCAAGTAATATTCGGCATGCTAATTACATTGCCGGTTGCCAAATTGCATTATCTCTTATAGTTTCCGAGATATGGACTATCGATAATTTACACCTTAGGCTCTGCTTCTAACTTGGGCCCAAATTGTAAAATGGTCTTATCTATTGGCGATTTCGTTCCAATTCACACTCCAAGTAATATTCGGCATGCTAATTACATTGCCGGTTGCGAAATTGCATTATCTCTTATAGTTTCCGAGATATGGACTATCGATAATTTACACCTTAGGCTCTGCTTCTAACTTGGGCCCAAATTGTAAAATGGCCTTATCTATTGGCGATTTCGTTCCAATTCACATTCCAAGTAATATTCGGCATGCTAATTACATTGCCGGTTGCCAAATTGCATTATCTCTTATAGTTTCCGAGATATGGACTATCGATAATTTACACCTTAGGCTCTGCTTCTAACTTGGGCCCAAATTGTAAAATGGTCTTACCTATTGGCGATTCCGTTCCAATTCACATTCCAAGTAATATTCGGCATGCTAATTACATTGCCGGTTGCCAAATTGCATTATCTCTTATAGTTTCCGAGATATGGACTATCGATAATTTACACCTTAGGCTCTGCTTCTAACTTGGGCCCAAATTGTAAAATGGTCTTATCTATTGGCGATTTCGTTCCAATTCACATTCCAAGTAATATTCGGCATGCTAATTACATTGTCGGTTGCCAAATTGCATTATCTCTTATAGTTTCCGAGATATGGACTATCGATAATTTACACCTTAGGCTCTGCTTCTAACTTGGACCCAAATTGTAAAATGGCCTTATCTATTGGCGATTTCGTCCCAATTCACATTCCAAGTAATATTCGGCATGCTAATTACATTGCCGGTTGCGAAATTGCATTATCTCTTATAGTTTCAGAGATATGGACTATCGATAATTTACACCTTAGGCTCTGCTTCTAACTTGGGCCCAAATTGTAAAATGGTCTTATCTATTGGCAATTTCGTTCCAATTCACATTCCAAGTAATATTCGGCATGCTAATTACATTGCCGGTTGCCAAATTGCATTATCTCTTATAGTTTCCGAGATATGGACTATCGATAATTTACACCTTAGGCTCTGCTTCTAACTTGGGCCCAAATTGTAAAATGGTCTTATCTATTGGCGATTTAGTTGCAATTCACATTCCAAGTAATATTCGGCATGCTAATTACATTGCCGGTTGCCAAATTGCATTATCTCTTATAGTTTCCGAGATATGGACTATCGATAATTTACACCTTAGGCTCTGCTTCTAACTTGGGCCCAAATTGTAAAATGGTCTTATCTATTGGCGATTTCGTTCCAATTCACATTCCAAGTAATATTCGGCATGCTAATTACATTGCCGGTTGCCAAATTGCATTATCTCTTATAGTTTCCGAGATATGGACTATCGATAATTTACACCTTAGGCTCTGCTTGTAACTTGGGCCCAAATTGTAAAATGGTCTTATCTATTGGCGATTTAGTTACAATTCACATTCCAAGTAATATTCGGCATGCTAATTACATTGCCGGTTGCAAAATTGCATTATCTCTATAGTTTCCGAGATATGGACTATCGATAATTTACACCTTAGGCTCTGCTTCTAACTTGGGCCCAAATTGTAAAATGGTCTTATCTATTGGCGATTTCGTTCCAATTCACATTCCAAGTAATATTCGGCATGCTAATTACATTGCCGGTTGCCAAATTGCATTATCTCTTATAGTTTCCGAGATATGGACTATCGATAATTTACACCTTAGGCTCTGCTTCTAACTTGGGCCCAAATTGTAAAATGGTCTTATCTATTGGCGATTTCGTTCCAATTCACATTCCAAGTAATATTCGGCATGCTAATTTCATTGCCGGTAGCCAAATTGCATTATCTCTTATAGTTTCCGAGATATGTACTATCGATAATTTACACCTTAGGCTCTGCTTCTAACTTGGGCCCAAATTGTAAAATGGTCTTATCTATTGGCGATTTAGTTGCAATTCACATTCCAAGTAATATTCGGCATGCTAATTACATTGCCGGTTGCCAAATTGCATTATCTCTTATAGTTTCCGAGATATGGACTATCGATAATTTACACCTTAGGCTCTGCTTCTAACTTGGACCCAAATTGTAAAATGGCCTTATCTATTGGCGATTTCGTCCCAATTCACATTCCAAGTAATATTCGGCATGCTAATTACATTGCCGGTTGCGAAATTGCATTATCTCTTATAGTTTCAGAGATATGGACTATCGATAATTTACACCTTAGGCTCTGCTTCTAACTTGGGCCCAAATTGTAAAATGGTCTTATCTATTGGCGATTTCGTTCCAATTCACATTCCAAGTAATATTCGGCATGCTAATTACATTGCCGGTTGCCAAATTGCATTATCTCTTATAGTTTCCGAGATATGGACTATCGATAATTTACACCTTAGGCTCTGCTTCTAACTTGGGCCCAAATTGTAAAATGGTCTTATCTATTGGCGATTTAGTTGCAATTCACATTCCAAGTAATATTCGGCATGCTAATTACATTGCCGGTTGCCAAATTGCATTATCTCTTATAGTTTCCGAGATATGGACTATCGATAATTTACACCTTAGGCTCTGCTTCTAACTTGGGCCCAAATCGTAAAATGGTCTTATCTATTGGCGATTTCGTTCCAATTCACATTCCAAGTAATATTCGGCATGCTAATTACATTGCCGGTTGCCAAATTGCATTATCTCTTATAGTTTCCGAGATATGGACTATCGATAATTTACACCTTAGGCTCTG